>NW_025536113.1:0-68712 GCF_020615455.1 Coregonus clupeaformis | reverse complement strand
CCAAACCCTGAAGTTATCACGTTCATCTGTACAAACAATACTACGCAAGTATAAACACCATGGGACCACGCAGCCATCATACCGCTCAAGAAGGAGACGCGTTCTGTCTCCTAGAGATGAACGTACTTTGGTGCGAAAAGTGCAAATCAATCCCAGAACAACAGCAAAGGACCTTGTGAAGATGATGGAAACAGGTACATAATTATCTATATCCACAGTAAAACGAGTCCTATATTTGTATATTTAACCAGGTAAGCCAGTTGAGAACAAGTTCTCATTTACAACTGCGACCTGGCCAAGATAAAGCAAAGCAGTGTGATAAAAACAACAACACAGAGTTACATATGGGGTAAACAAAACATCACGAGCTCAGAAACCTCTCCAAAAAAAGAACCAGACTACGGTTTGCAACTGCACATGGGGACCAAAAATCGTACTTCTTGGAGAAATTGTCTCCAACCCCCACCAGGGGGGTTGTGAAGATGATGGAAACAGGTACATAATTATCTATATCCACAGTAAAACGAGTCCTATATTTGTATTTTTTTTAACCTTTATTTAACCAGGTAAGCCAGTTGAGAACAAGTTCTCATTTACAGCTGCCACCTGGCCAAATAAACAAACAGTGTGATAAAAACAACAACACAGAGTTACATATGGTAAACAAAACATCACCTGAAAGGCCCTCAGCAAAAAACCACTCTCCAAAACCTCCATAAAAAAGCCAGACTACGGTTTGCAACTGCACATGGGGACAAAATCTACTTCTTGGAGAAATTGTCTCCAACCCCCACCAGGGGGGTTGTGAAGATGATGGAAACAGGTACATAATTATCTATATCCACAGTAAAACGCAGGTCCTATATTTGTATTTTTTTCAACCTTTATTTAACCAGGTAAAGCGTTGAGGAACAAGTTCTCATTTTTACAACTGCGACCTGGCCAAGATAAAGCAAAGGCAGTGTGATAAAAACAACAACACAGAGTTACATATGGGGTAAACAAAACATCACCTGAAAGGCCGGCTCAGCAAGGAAGAAGCCACTGCTCCAAACCGCCATAAAAAAAAAGCCAGACTACGGTTTGCAACTGCACATGGGGACAAAGATCGTACTTCTTGGAGAAATGTCCTCTGGTCTGATGAAACAAAAATAGAATTGTTTGGCCATAATGACCATCGTATGTTTAGATGAAAAAGGGGGTGGCTTGCAAGCCGAAGAACACCATCCCAACCGTGAAGCACGGGGGTGGCAGCATCATGCTGTGGGGGTGATTTGCTGCAGGAGGGACTGGTGCACTTCACAAAATAGATGGCATCATGAGGAAGGAAAATTATGTGGATATATTGAAGCAACATCTCAAGACATCAGTCAGGAAGTTAAAACTTGGTCGCAAATGCGTCTTCCAAATGGACAATGACCCCGGGCATACTTCCAAAGTTGTGGCAAAATGGCTTAAGGACAACAAAGTCAAGGTATTGGAGTGGCCATCACAAAGCCCTGACCTCAATCCTATAGAACATTTTAGGGCAGAACTGAAAAAGCGTGTGCGAGCAAGGAGGCCTACAAACCTGATTCAGTTACATCAGCTCTGTCAGGAGGAATGGGCCAAAATTCACCCAAGTTATTGTGGGAAGCTTGTGGAAGGCTACCCGAAACGTTTGACCCAAGTTAAACAATTTAAAGGCAATGCTACCAAATACTAATTGAGTGTATGTAAACTTATGACCCACTGAGAATGTGATTAAATAAATAAAAGCTGAAATAAATCACTCTCTACTATTATTCTGACATTTCACATTTTTTAAATAAAGTGGTGATCCTAACTGACCTAAAACAGGGAATTTTGACTAGGATTAAATGTCAGGAATTGTGAAAAACTGAGTTTAAATGTATTTGGCTAAGTTATATGTAAACTTCCGACTTCAACTGTATTATGATGAATAGAATTGAAACTTGGATCTCATTATAATTGTAATGGCTTAGCAGATAATATGAAAATACTATTAGTATTTACCTGGCTAAAAGAGAATGAATATAACATCTATTGTATACAGGAATCTCATTCAACAATTTTAGAAGAAGTTGTGTGGAAAAAGGATTGGAGGGGCGAAATATACTTCTCCCAGTGATGATATTAATGAACAATAATGTTGATCTGAATGTGCAAATTGCTCAAACGGATCCGCAAGGTAGATGGATTATTTTAAATATGTTATTGGACCATAAACAGATTTGGCTCATTAATCTATACGGTCCAATCACAGCTCAGGCTAAGACCCAGATGCAGACACAGGAGGCGGATAGTACGAGTCTCAGAGTTTATTACAGTACAAGGGGCAGGCAATCGGTAGGTCAAGGCAGGCAAAGAGTCGTAATCCAAATCAGAGTCAGGCAGGTACAGGATGGCAGGCAGAATCAGGGTCAGGACAGGCAGTCAGAACTGGGAAGACTAGAAAAAGCAAAAACTAGAGCACAGGAAACACGGGACAAGGACTTGACGGGACAAGATGAACTGGCAACAGACAAACAGAAAACGCAGGTATAAATACACATGAGGTAATGGGAGACACCTGGTGGGGGTTGGAGACAATAACAAGACAGGTGAAACAGATCAGGGTGTGAGAGGTCCAAATAATGATGATCCATGCTTCTTTGAAAATATATACAGTACCTTTCAAAAGTTTGGACACACCTACTCATTCAAGGGTTTATCTTGATTTTTTACAATTTTCTTCATTGTAGAATAATAGTGAAGATATCAAAACTATGAATTAACACATATAGAATCTTGTAGTAACCAATTAAGTATTAAACAAATCAAAATATATTTTACATTTGAGATTCTTCAAATAGCCACCCTTTGCCTTGATGACAGCTTTGCACACTCTTGGCATACTCTCAACCAGCTTCATGAGGTAGTCACCTGGAATGCATTTCAATTAACAGGTGTGCCTTGTTAAAAGTTAATTTGTGGAATTTCTTTCCTTCTTAATGCGTTTGAGCCAATCGGTTGTGTTTTGACAAGGTAGGGGGGATATACAGAAGATAGCCCTATTTGGTAAAAGACCAAGTCCATATTATGGCAAGAACAGCTCAAAGAAGCAAAGAGAAACGACAGTCCATCATTACATTACAGGTCCTCAACTGGCAGTTGCAAAGAAAAAGCCATATCTCAGACTGGCCAATAAAAAGAAAAGATTAAGATGGGCCGTCTGAGATATGGCTTTTTCTTTGCAACTCTGCCTAGAAGGTCAGCATCCCGGAGTTGCCTTTTCACTGTTGACGTTGAGACTGGTGTTTTGCGGGTACTATTTAATGAAGCTGCCCTTTTCCCCACTACAACTAGGTGTGCAAGGTTGATTCAAAGTGTTTGAGGCGACCAAGACATGAGTGTGTCCTTAAAGGGTGAGGAGACAAAGTAGCCAGTGGTGGTTGTAGTTCTGGGGCCTGAACAGCTTGCACAGCTAACTGGTCATTCTGAGCAAGCTGCAGTGACAAGGGTAGTATCCTTCCTGTATGACTGGGTATTGGGGCTGTGGGGTGATCCGTTTCCATTTCTGCAGTTCACTATAGGGTGTCAGAATGATGCTGGGGATACTCCAGTAGTGGAATGGTTGGTTGTATGATTGTGAAGAAAGTCTGTGAAAGGGCTCTCACAAACAGACTTGCCTTTAGATCTTTCCTACGCCTAATTGGCCTGTGGGTGGAGTTTTCAATGTTGAATGTGGCAAAAAGTCCTGCAGGTCACGTCCTACATATTTCTTTATATTCCTTGGGAAGTCAAGTAGGATGATAATTTGGCCGATATTAACTGTGGGTGGTTGGCATTGATTATGACTGGGGCACGCCCAGCAGGAGATGTGGAGAGTGACTGAACCTGTGAAGGTGACCTCAGGTTACTTAGAGTGTAGCTAGGTCATAACAGTATACTATGACTAAAGTCTTGGTTGTGAGGGACATTGCACAGCTCTACACACATACACATTTGAAGATGATCCCTGGGCTTTGATGGCCAGTAAAAGGGTTGCAGGGAGGTGGAGCTGATCAAGCATGGTGCACAAAGACCGCTATCTCACAGTCAATCCCCAGCCACCATAAACGATCACATACAGCATGTTTTACCACCCTAAATTGCCTCATTTGCCATAAATAGCATATGTCCTTATTGGGATGTTGGGATTACTGCAGTTTCCCAGACCAATGCATGAGTCACCCCAGCATGAAAGCTAATTCTTCACATGCGAGTCCAGTTCAGGTGTCACATGGCCTGGCCAGCCATGGTTGGTAGCAAAATAGCTACATATGAGGACAATGCACGGCAGCAATTTCCAAGACGGCATTTTGGCTGTTGAATGGCCTCCTGACATGTGGCAGTCCAGTTCCATGGTGTATCTGTCTCTAGTAACTGCCTGAGGGGAGAACTGAGGTGGAGTGGGCCTATCAAGGACAGTTCTGGGGAGATTCAGGATGGCATTGACATTGGAGAGGTGCAATTCCTATGACACGTGAAGGCCCAATAAGTTGATGGCATTTCTTGTCAATGCTTGTCAAGTTGTGTTGGTTCATTGTACTGAACACCTGCCTTATGTGCTTGTCATGTGTGGTTGCATCTTTCCCATACACCATAACTGTCACCAAGTCAACACATACGGCAACTCCAGGACAGACAGCAAGGATGGTGATTGTCTGGAAGAACAATGTGCCAGCTCAACCCAAACAGGATAAGAGTGTACCGGAACATCTCAATGTATCACAAATGCAGTGAGCCAGCAGAAGGTCATGTTGGATTTAGGCAGACGTATTGGACTAGCAATGAATCAAAGCTCACTTCTAAATGATAAGGAGGTGACTTAAGAGCCCAATCCTGGAGGGGCAAGCTATACCACACTGGGGGCAAGTTGTAGAGCTAGGGAGAGTGTGTCAGAGTCCAGGGTTGGATTCTCTTTCCTTTTGTTGGAGCCTCTCAGTTGCCTCATTGATCCTCAGAGGCTTGTGTCTTGGAATACTTGGTGTTGCCATGCCAAGCAGTCTGCTGCCTTTTTATATATGCAGACAAAGGTGTTCATCATAAATATTAATAGTTGGTATTTCTGCCTATTGTATCTGTGTGTTTACAGGTCTATATTTCCAAAATGCTTTAATATATCCAAATGCTGTTTGCTTGTGTATGTAGGTCAGACAATTGACTACTTGTCTCCCAAATTGTAGCAATATCAGAGCTTGCAATATTGGGTTACATGAGCTTATGTGCCCCACCCTCCCTCCAGCTAGGCATTATTCTGCACTGTTAGAGTTAAGGGGGTGTGTCACAAAATCGATATAACTACTTTTGCAGTAAAATATTTGTTTATATGGGAGACCTTAGAAATATGGAAAAATATGGTTGTGCTTTATTATACCTAGGTTTAGGGTATCTCAAAAACTAAAGCCCTTTTTGAGGATTAGCCACTAGCCTATAAGACTGTAGGTGTAAGTCAGATTCAGTTTCTGATGTGCATAGTAGATTATGACAAGGACATTGGAAATGCATTCTCTCTAAGTGTGGAGAGAGTGTGAACAGAATTTAATTTAAGCTGAAAACATTTCCCGACAGGCTCAGTGCTGCTGTGGATATAACAACCCTGTAGTACTGCCACTGCCTTAGGGGAGGAGAGAAGAGAGCAATGCATCAGGCCCTTTCCAAGAAGACAGGATGTGATGTGTTATGCATCTCCACGCAGCATGAGGCCTCCCCTACTGTGTGGGAAAACAAACAACGGGCCAGTGGTTTAGCATAATCTCACCCCTAATTGAAAATAGTACAATGTGTGGCTCTCTTTGTTATGACAGGTGAAATCAGGCTCCTGTTGTGCCCTGTCCCCCTCCCACATCACTGAGCCCCTCGGGTGAGTGGGGGAGTCCTGAGAACATGAACTAATCCCAGGCAGGTCATTTTGGTGAAATTTGTTCCTGTGTGATCTTCTATTTGCTTCCGTTACACTGCAGAGTTACTGTACAGTAGATACTGTACATCAGAGAGATATTGTGTGTCCCGAAAACACTTCTCCAGGTTGTTTACTATGACTAGCGATTGGCTTATATTGATGTTTCATCTGATAAGAATCCCTCGATTGCAACTGAAAATATCCCCCTTGATATTTTTGATTCTGTAGTTGTGAAGGGGAACTGATGCTCTGTTTATGACACAGTCGTAAATGTGTGCCAAGGGTAATTTCTCACATTTAGAAGTTTAACTTTATTTGTGACTGAACTTTGTTTTTCAATCTAATTTAATCCTGTCTGTGCCCATCCAGCATTGCCAATCCTCATCAGAGTCCTCATCAGAGATTATGCTGTCTAGGAAATACTTAATCTCAATCTATCTTTCCAACTAGCATAATATGCCACATGCATATAGTACAGTTTCATCATCAAATACTACTTTTAGCATTAATCTAAATTGGGCAAATCTATTTCCCAGTGGTTAATTATCCCTGGCAACGTTGATGGGGGGAGAGTGTAATTTACTTCACAAGGATTTCCAAAATGTGCATTAGATCTCAGAAAGGAAACTCACTGATATTGTCAAATACAGATGTAGGATCTTAATTTGACCCGTATTGTCACAGGAAAATAATCCTGAGTCAACAGGATTTGAACGTTTTGTCCATAATGTTGCTTGATCGACGGTTAGGCTATTAGCTGGCCAAAATTAGACGACATGAAAAGTGCAATACAGTTAATATAACGGTGTGTAAGTGTGGGTTTTCAGTGACTTTATGTAAATCACGGATCTCATCTGCATTTCCTGCAGTGCAGGAAAATTCTCAGCAATAAAAGAGTGATCAAATTAAGATCCTACATCTGTATGATGGACATATGCCATTTTTAAATGTGAATGACATCTACCACACCCATAATTTGCAGGTTACCGTCATAAAATAGCCTGGTCAAGCAGACTGACCGCTGCACTTTCGTTTCACTTCAGGCTGGTTTCACAAGGATATCATAAAATAGCATAATGTCCTTGGTAGAGGAGCACAACATGGGAAATTAACATTGCAGGCATCACCATTCCTTAGGGGTCCTCCTCCATCCTCCATTCTGGTTCTCATGCATAGATAGGGCCCATATATTGTATCTAGTGAACCAGAAGGGGCTGGAGCCACCTGGTAAGAATGTGCCCTGGAATCTGGGACACATCAGGTGGTGGCTCTTTTATCTCACCAGGATAAACCATTAGAAAATCACCCATTCAGCCATTCTCTGTGCATTAGATAAGATTATTATTACCACCAGACGGATGATGACATTCATTGTTAATGAAGTCCCATTCAGCTATTACTGCTGGATTCTCATCACATCTACTACTGCGGCAGGGAGAGGGATCAGAGAGAGGCAGGCTCAGGGGAGTGACTGAGTGAATGGGACATAGCCATTGTTGACGTGTACACAGTACCTCATTGGGTGCTTAGGTAACCTGCAGGTCACTGTGTTTCTATTAAGATCATGTGTAAAGTGGCACATAGGAATGTGTCTATGATATATCCATGCCCAGAATGATGAAAGACTCTCAGTTAGGTTTTGGGGTTAAACAATTACACAGTGAAAAGCACAGTCTGTAATATTACAACTTATTTATTTATCAAATCAAATCAAATCAAATGTTTATTTGCCACATGCGCTGAATACAACAGGTTTAGACCTTACAGTGAAATGCTTACTTACAAGCCCTTCCTTAACCAACAATGCAGTTTTTTTAGAAAAAAGTGTTAAGTAAAAATAACAGTAGGGGAGGCTATATACAGGGGTACCGGTACAGAGACAATGTGCGGGGGGCACCAGTTAGCCTGAGGTAATTGAGGTAATATGTACATGTGGGTAGAGAGTTAAAGTGACTATGCAAAGATAATAAACAGAGTAGCAGCAGTGTAAAAGAGGGGTAATTGTCAATTATTAATCAACTCACTTAGTGCATTATTAGACTGATATCCAATGCCTTTAGTGGGAGTCTTTCAGGGTCAAATAAAAATGATTAAGTTGGCCCCGTGCTCTGGCAAACATCACTGCATGTAATTGGCCTATATTCCGGACACCAGATGGGAAAAACATGAGTCTGCTACACAGTGGGACCTTTTCAGCTCGTTAATATTCCATAGGCCCATGTTATCAGATGTAAGATAAAGTGGTAAAACTAAATCAAATTGAAACACAACCTGAACCCTAAACTCTAACCTCAGCATCTAATCAGCCTAACCCTAACAAACCTCAGCATCTAATCCAACCTAACCTTAACAAACCTAACCCCAGCATCGAATCAACCTAACCCTAACAAACCCTAACCCCAGCATCTAATCAACCTTCCAATCTTCCCTCTTCCCATATTGTATTTAGAATGTTCTGTGGGAGCCCTAGGTACACCTCGCAGGTGCAACCTAATACCTTGTGTCCTGTCCTAAAGGTACGACATGGGCAAGATTTATTAGCAGAGATGATAAACAAGCTACATTTGCTCTGCCACACACAGCAAGAAGCCCGGAGAAACACACTACCAAGCACACTGAAAAGTACTTCCTGAAAAATATAGTAGATAATACTGTAGGTCTGTTTTGGATACAAGGCATTATGCAGAGTTAATCACAGGATTATTTCCTGGAGATCTTGTATGGATTGAGGCTACTGAACATACTGTATAGGAAGGGTTGTCAGTCATATAGATCTGGGTTATTGTTCTTGCAAACAAATATAAACATATCAATGGGAAGTCAAGACAGTTTACAATTATTTGTTGCCTGTTTTGACTTTAATGAGATAAGAGGTATCTGCTGTTGCACTCTCCCCTCTGTTGTTGATTTTGGGCACAAACTGCACAAGAGCCTCCATCAATGTCAGTCGAAGAGCATTGTCACCATAATTATGGAATCCTGTAGAAATAGAATGACATTCTAATTCTATGATGGGACCTTCCAAACAAAAAAAACTATTGGAGTGTCATGACATGTTGTGGTGTCGAGGTGTGGCAACAGCAACAAAGTTTAACAACTCATCTACAGTGCATCTCTTGCTCTTTTGTCTGTGTCCAAGGCCACCCACCACGTGAGTCAGAGAAAGAAAAAAAATCTGAGATAAGGAACATCCTGTGACCAAGGCTTCATAGCTCGTTCCACAAAAAAAATGTAATGAGGGAACTTTGGCCTGAAACCAATGGAAAAAATAATTTTCAAATTGCCCTTTAAACTCATCGGTACACTCATGGCACTTTGACTGTTAAACACATGGCTGCCAGTCCTGAGTTGAATGGGAACGGCCATTTATGGATTATATTTCTATGGTTGTTTGCGGCTGGCAGTTTGCCTTTCACAAATTTCTAATTAGAATCACGAGAAAAACGTAGGCCTACCGTTTGGAAAGCAAATGCCTACTGCTGAAAAGAAGTCACATCTGTCTGTAGAAGCCCCAAACAAAATTTTCAACAACTTTTGAGCAATTCTGAGCAAACAGCAGTGTTTTTCAGTAGCTTATCTTGAGATATTTGCACGAGCTCACCGGCCATCACTGGTGAGTAGCCTATGCTTCATCTTCATTATTGGGTGAGTCAGTGTCACTGGAAAGTTTGTTTTGTAGCCTACTGTATCCTATACTATATATACAGTGCATTCTGAAAGTATTCAGACCCCCTTCACTCTTTCCACATTTTGTTACGTTACAGCCTTATTATAAAATAGTTTCCCCTCCCCCTCATCAATCTACACAGATTACATCATAATGACAAAGCAAAAACAGGTTTTTAGAAATTTGGGCAAAAAATAAATAATACTAAATATTACATTTACATAAGTATTCAGACCTTTAACTCAGTACTTTGTTGAAGCACCTTTGGCAGCGATTACAGCCTTGAGTCTTCTTGGGTATGACGCTACAAGCTTGGCACACCTGTATTTGGGGACATTCTCCCATTCTTCTCTGCAGATCCTCTCAAGCTCTGTCAGGTGGGATGGGGAGCGCCGCTGCACAGCTATTTTCAGGTCTCTCCAGAGCTGTTTGATCGGGTTCAAGTCTGGGCTCTGGCTGGGCCACTCAAGGACATTCAGAGACTTGTCCCGAAACCACTCCTGCATTGTCTTGGCTGTGTGCTTAGGGTTGTTGTCCTGTTGTAAGGTGAAATTTAGCCCCAGTCTGAGGTCCTGAGCGCTCTGGGAGCAGGTTTTCAGCAAGGATCTCTCTACTTTGCTCTGTTTGTCTATCTCTCGATCCTGACTAGTCTCCCAGTCCCTGCCGCTGAAAAACATCACCACAGCATGATGCTGCCACCACCATGCTTCACCGTAGGGATGGTATTGGCCAGGTGATGAGCGGTGCCTGGTTTCCTCCAGACGTGACGCTTTGCATTCAGGCCAAAGAGTTCAATCTTGGTTTCATCTGACCAGAGAATCTTGTTTCTCATGGCATGAGAGTCCTTTAGGTGCCTTTTGGCAAACTCCGTGGGCTATCATGTGCCTTTTACTGAGGAGTGGCTTCCGTCTGGCCACTCTACCATAAACGCTTGATTGGTGGAGTATTGCAGAGATGGTTGTTCTTCTGGAAGGTACTCCCATCTTCACAGAGGAATTCTGGAGCTCTGTCAGAGTGACCATCGAGTTCTTGGTCATCTCCCTGACCAAGGCCCTTTTGCCCCGATTGCTCAGTTTGGCCGGGCGGCCAGCTCTAGGAAGAGTCTTGTTGGTTCCAAATGTCTTCCATTTAAGAATGATGGAGGCCACTGTGTTCTTGGGGACCTTCAATGCTGTAGAAATGTTTTGGTACCCTTCCCCAGATCTGTGCCTCGACACAGTCCTGTCTCGGAGCTCTACGGACATAACCATGCTTGAAAGTATGAAGAGTGTTACTCAATGATTTGTTTTGTTGGATTTGCCCCAAACATAATGTTTTGTAGTCAGGACATAAAGGTCATTTCTTTGCCACATTTTTTGCAGTTTTACTTTAGTGCCTTATTGCAAACAGGATGCATGTTTTGGAATATTTGTATTCTATACAGGCTTCCTTCTTTTCATTCTGTCATTTAGGTTAGTATTGTGGAATAACTACAATGTTGTTGATCCATCCTCAGTTTTCTCCTATCACAGCCATTAAACTCTGTATGTAACGATCCCGGCAGTCTGAGTCGGGTCCTGTCTGTGGACTAGTTTTTATGTTCGTGATCTCCAGTTTCCCGAGGGTTCTGGAACGCTCCGGGGAGCTCTCTTGATTTCCGCACCTGCATCCCATCAGCAATCTGCACACCTGGTCCTGATCATCACCCTTCTTAGGCTCTGGCCTAACATCCATTCCCTGCCGGATCGTTAGCCATAAACAGTATGTTTTGCCAGCGTATCAGCCTCAGAGTACTAGCGTTAGTTTTGTTGTTTTTTGCACCTTGTTGACCTGCCTTGTACTTACCTCCGTTTGTTCTGTCTACAGTCATTCTCCCGAACCTTCACCCAACCCTGCCGTGCCATCAGTTCATCTGCTACTTCACCACCACCTACTCATCTCCGCCACCCGCTCCGTCTACTGGACTATTCTGCATCTTTATCTGTAAATAAACACTCTCATTCGTTCAACTCACCTTGTCCTGGTCTGCTTCTGGGTTCGGTCTTAGAGAACCGTGACAGAACGATCCGGCCATTAATGAACCCAGCGGACCTGGACTCTGTTCGCCATGCCATTACCCATCAGGAGAAGATGTTGGGCCATCATAGCACGGTACTACAGGAGATCGCGTTGTCAGTTCGAACCTTTCTACCGGTCTGACGGAGGCCCAGAACCAACGCAATGTTCCGGTGGAGGATCCACTACCGGGTTTCACCCATCTCGCCTGCGCTTCTGGAGCGGTGTCCTTCCGTGAGCCCAAGGTTCCGACGCCGGATATGAGGGGAGCTGGGAAGATGCCGTTCCTTCCTTATGCAGTGTGGATTAGTGTTCGATCTACAGCCCTACTCTTATGCCACAGACAAGGCTAGGATAGCCTTTGTGATTGAGTTGCTGCGTGGTCGAGCGCTGGAGTGGGCTTCAGCCGTTTGGGAACGACAGGATCCCTGCATGGCTTCATACCAGGGGTTCACGGCCGAGATAAGGAAGCTCTTCGACCATTCCGTCCGAGGGAGGGACGCAGCTAGGCGCCTGTTTTCGCTTCGCCAAGGAACTCGCAGCGTGGCCGACTTCGTGATCGAGTTCAAGACGTTGGCTGTGGAGAGAGTGGGTGGAATGAGAGTCTCTGCAAGCAGCCTTTACCAGGGTCTGTCGGAGCAGCTCAAGGATGAGTTGATCTCCTATCCGGAGCCTAGTGACCTGGACAGCTTGGTAGCCTTGTCTATTCGGGTGGATAATCGAGTCCGAGAGCGAAGGAGGGAGAAGCAATGGGGTCCGTCCAATCGATCAGCTTCTCAGTTCCCAGTCGGGTCGGGTGGTGGACCAGAACACGTCGATCATTCTCCACCACAAAGGATTAGGGGGAGAGGTTCTCTCTCCCGATTCTGAACCCATGCAAGTGGGGCGGCACGGGTTAACCAAGGAGGAGCGTCAACATAGACGTAAGACCAACTGTTGCCTCTACTGTGGTAGCTCGGGACATTACATCTCCACTTGTTCCCGGCGGTGCGTCAAACTGCCCGGCTCGCTAAAGTTGGGAGGACTTTTAGCGAGCCAGTTTCAACCTCTCAGTACCTCTGTCAGACCCCGTTTCCCGGCTACCCTTGTGAACAGGAATCAGAGCTTAGCGATTAACGCTTTTGTCGATTCAGGTGCCGATGGAAGCTTTCTTGATGCCGAGTTGGTGGAACAGCTGGGGGCTTTCCAAGAGCAATTGCCGGAAGCCATTGAAGCGACCACTCTGAACGGCAGTAGTCTGGCACGTATCACGATGAGGACTGAACCGGTTAAGATGCTGTTGTCGGGGAATCATTCGGAGATGATTTCATTCTTCATTCTGCCGTCTTCCCATGTTCCTCTAGTCCTTGGATACCCCTGGCTGAAGGAACACAATCCCACGTTCGATTGGGTGACGGGCAAGGTAACGAGTTGGAGCCTTGATTGTCATGCTAACTGTCTCAAGACTGCCTGTCCCCATTCGGTTCCCAGTCAGGTGATTGAGGCTAAACCCCCAGATTTGTCCCTGGTTCCCGAGACATATCACGATTTGGGGGAAGTGTTCAGTAAGCAGAAGGCTCTGTCACTCCCCTCCCCACCGACCATATGATTGTGCCATCAACCTGTTCCCTGGAGCTGTCTACCCCAAGGGAAGGTTATACAGTATCTCCCGCCCTGAACGTGAGGCTTTGGAGACCTACATCAAGGAGTCCCTAGCTGCTGGTCTCGTTCGGTCCCTCGTCATCACCCCTGGGGCAGGATTCTTCTTTGTGGGTAAGAAGGGGATGGCTCTCTTCGACCGTTATTGATTATCGGGGGTTGAATGACATCACGGTCAAGAACAAGTATCCCCTGCCCCTTGATGAGTTCTGCCTTCGACTCCTTACAGGGTGCTACGGTGTTCACCAAGCTAGACCTACGCAATGCGTATCACATGGTCCGGATCAGAGAGGAGACGAGTGGTTGACGGGGGTTCAATACACCGATGGGTCACTTCGGTATCAGGTGATGCCCGTTTGGACTGACCAATGCTCCAGCGGTATTCCAGAGTATGGTGAACGACGTCCTGAGAGATATGATCGGTCTCTTTGTGTTTGTTTACCTGGATGACATTCTGATCTTCTCGAAGGAACCTTCCGACCACGTCCAGCATGTCCGGCAGGTTCTGCAGCGATTGTTGGAGAATCGCCTGTTCGTGAAGGCCGAGAAGTGCGAGTTTCACGCCCACACGACATCCTTTCTCGGGCACATCATCTCCAGGGGAGAGATTAGGATGGACCAGGAGAAGGTTAGAGCGGTTCTGGAATGGGCCCAGCCCGGTACGAGATTGCAGCTCCAGAGATTTTTGGGGTTTGCGAATTTCTACCGCAGATTCATCCGGGATTACAGCCGTGTGGCCGCTCCGTTAACGGCCTTGACTTCCAGTATCAGGAGCTTCAAGTGGAATCCGGAGGCGGATCGAGCGTTTCTGGATTTGAAGAGGCGATTCACCAACGCACCGATTCTCTCTCAACCGACACGGCCCGTCAGTTCGCTGTTGAAGTGGACGCGTCTGATGTGGGAGTTGGCGCCATCCTGTCGCAGCGATGCTCCACGGACAGTAAACTCCATCCCTGCGCCTACTACTCGTCGCGACTTTCGCCTGCGGAGAGGAATTACGATGTGGGTAACCGGGAGCTTCTCGCGGTGAAACTTGCCTTGGAGGAGTGGCGCCACTGGTTGGAGGGGGCGGAGCAGCCGTTTATTGTCTGGACTGACCACAAGAATCTCGCTTACGTGCAATCGGCTAGACGCTTCTCAACTCCCGCCAGGCCAGGTGGTCGTTGTTTTTCGGACGATTCAATTTTTTCCCTGACGTTCCGACCTGGATCTAAGAACGGCAAGGCGGACGCCTTGTCTCGGATGTTCTCAAGACGGAGGAGAGTGGGTCCAAGACCGAGACAATTCTCCCCCGGAACTGCGTCGTGGGAGCTGTTAGGTGGAAGATTGAGGAGGAGGTGATGGCGGCTCTTCGGACGCAGCCCGGTCCCGGTAACGGTCCACCCGGTCGGGTTGTTTGTGCCTGAGTCGGGTTCGTCCCTGCGGTCCTCAAATGGTCCCACGCCAGCAAGATGGCTTGTCGCCCTGGCGTGGCTCGGACGATGGCGTTTCTTCGCAGACGTTTTTGGTGGCCTGCCATGGCCGAGGATACTCGGGTTATGTTGCTGCCTGTCCAGTGTGTGCGCAGAATAAGAGTACCAATCGGCCCAGCTCTGGACTACTTCACCCCCTTCCTATTCCCCGGCGACCATGGTCGCATCTGGCCCCTGGACTTTGTCACTGGGTTGCCCGCTTCTGAGGGGAACACGGTCGTTCTGACTATCGTGGACAGATTCAGCAAGTTCGCCCCACTTTGTGCCAATTGCCAAGCTTCCTCTGCCTCGGAGACGTCCGAGATCCTGGGTTAGGGGAGGTTTTCAGGGTCCACGGGTTGCCCAGTGATATCGTTTCCGACCGTGGCCCTCAGTTTACCCTCTGCTGTCTGGAAGTCCTTCTGTTTGGCCATTGGAGCTACAGTCAGTCTCACATCTGGTTTTCACCCCAATCTAATGGTCAGGCGGAGAGAGCCAACCAGAAGATGGAATCCACGCTACGCTGCCTGGCCTCTTCCAACCCCACCTCCTGGGTCTCTCAGTTGCCTTGGGTTGAGTATGCCCACAATACTCTCCCCTACATCTGCCACTGGGATGTCTCCCTTCCAGTGCCTGTATGGCTACCAACCTCCCTTGTTCCCTTCTCAGGAGAAGGAGCTCTCAGTGCCTTCTGTTCAGGTCCATATTCGCTTGCCACCGGACCTGGCATCGGGCCAGAAAAGCACTCCTTAGAGTTTCGGACCGGTATCAGCTCCAGGCGACCGCCGCCGGATCCCCGCTCCCACCTACACCATCGGAGATAGGGTCTGGTTGGCCAACGGGATCTTCCTTTACGGACTGAGTCCAGGAAGTTGTTACCGAAGTTCATTGGTCCGTTTGTGGTGGAGAAGTGATCAATCCGGTGGCAGTTCGACTCAAACTCCCGAGGACGCTCAGAGTCCATCCCACCTTTCATGTCTCCTGCCTCAAGCCTCTTTTCCTCAGTCCTCTGTTGCCTCCTCCGCCTCCTCCTCCTCCTCCTCGGATGATCGGAGGTGGTCCTGCCTACACGGTGCGACGATCATGGATTCCAGACGGCGGGGCCGGGGTTTCCAGTATCTCGTGGACTGGGAGGGGTATGGTCCTGAAGAGAGGAGTTGGATTCCGCGGCGACAGGTCCTAGATGCTGACCTCATCAGTGACTTCTACCGCCTCCATCCTGGCGCTCCGGGAGTCCGCCCGGTGGCGTTCGAGGGGGGTACTGTAACGATCCCGGCAGTCTGAGTCGGGTCCTGTCTGTGGACTAGTTTTTATGTTCGTGATCTCCAGTTTCCCGAGGGTTCTGGAACGCTCCGGGAGCTCTCTTGATTTCCGCACCTGCATCCCATCAGCAATCTGCACACCTGGTCCTGATCATCACCCTTCTTAGGCTCTGGCCTAACATCCATTCCCTGCCGGATCGTTAGCCATAAACAGTATGTTTTGCCAGCGTATCAGCCTCAGAGTACTAGCGTTAGTTTTGTTGTTTTTTGCACCTTGTTGACCTGCCTTGTACTTACCTCCGTTTGTTCTGTCTACAGTCATTCTCCCGAACCTTCACCCAACCCCTGCCGTGCCATCAGTTCATCTGCTACTTCACCACCACCTACTCATCTCCGCCACCCGCTCCGTCTACTGGACTATTCTGCATCTTTATCTGTAAATAAACACTCTCATTCGTTCAACTCACCTTGTCCTGGTCTGCTTCTGGGTTCGGTCTTAGAGAACCGTGACACTGTAACTGTTTTAAAGTAACCATTGGCCTCATGGTGAAATCCCTGAGCGGTTTCCTCCCTCTTCGGCAACTGAGTTAGTTAGGTCGCCTAGTATCTTTGTAGCGACTGGGTGTATTGATACACCATTCAAAGTGTAATTAATCACTTCACCGTGCTCAAAGGGATATTCAATGTCTGCTTTTTTTTCATTCCCATCTATATATACAGTTGAAGTCGGAATTTAACGTACACCTTAGCCAAATACATTTAAACTCAGTTTTTCACAATTCCTGACATTTAATCCTCTTAAAAATTCCCTGTTTTAGGTCAGTTAGGATCACCACTTTATTTTAAGAATGTGAAATGTCAGAATAATAGTAGCGAGAATGATATATTTCAGCTTTTATTTATTTAATCACATTCCCAGTGGGTCAGAAGTTTACATACACTCAATTAGTATTTGATAGCATTGCCTTTAAATTGTTTAACTTGGATCAAATGTTTCGAGTAGCCGTCCACAAACGTCCACAAAAATTTTGGCCCATTCCTCCTGACAGAGCTGGTGTAACTGAATCAGGTTTGTAGGCCTTCTTGCTCGCATGCTTTTTTCAGTTCTGCCCACATTTTCTATAGGATTGAGGTCAGGGCTTTGTGATGGCCACTCCAATACCTTGACTTTCTTGTACTTAAGCCATTTTGCCACAACTATGGAAGTAGGGTCATTGTCCATTTGGAAGACCCATTTGCGACCGAGCTTTAATTTCCCTGACTGATGTCTTGAGATGTTGCTTCAATATATCCACATAATTTTCCTTCCTCATTATGCCATCTATTTTGTGAAATGCACCAGTCCCTCCTGCAGCAAAGCACCCCACAGCATGATGCTGCCACCCCCGTGCTTCATGGTTGGGATGGTGTTCTTCGGCTTGCAAGAACCCCCTTTTTCCTCCAAACAGAACAATGGTCATTATGGCCAAACAGTTATATTTTTGTTTCATCAAACCAGAGGACGTTTCTCAAAAAAGTACGATCTTTGTCCCCATGTGCAGTTGCAAACCGTAGTCTGGCTTTTTTATGGCGGTTTTGGAGCAGTGGCTTCTTCCTTGCTGGGCGGCCTTTCAGGTTATGTCGATATAGGACTCGTTTTACTGTGGATATAGATACTTCTGTACCTGTTTCCTCCAGCATCTTCACAAGGTCCTTTGCTGTTGTTCTGGGATTGATGTGCACTTTTCGCACCAAAGTACATTCATCTCTAGGAGACAGAATGCGTCTCCTTCCTGAGCGGTATGACAGCTGCGTGGTCCCATTGTATTTATACTTGCGTACTATTGTTTGTCTTGGCTGATTTCTTTTGATTTTCCCATGATGTCAATTAAAGAGGCACCGAGTTAGAAGGTAGGCCTTGAAATACATCCACAGGTACACCTCCAATTAACTCAAATGATGTAAATTAGCCTATCAGAAGCTTCTAAAGCCGTGACATAATTTTCTGGAATTTTCTAAGCTGTTTAAAGGCACAGTCAACTTAGTGTATGTAAACTTCTGACCCACTGGAATTGTGATACAGTGAATTATAAGTTAAATAATTAGTCGGTAAACAATTGTTGGAAAAATTACTTGTGTCATGCACAAAGTAGACGTCCTAACCGACTTGCCAAAACTATAGTTTGTTAACAAGAAATTTGTGGAGTGGTTGAAAAACAAGTTTTAATGACTCCAACCTAAGTGTATGTAAACTTCCGACTTCAACTGTAGGTGCCCTTCTTCGCGAGGCATTGGAAAACCTAACTGGTCTTTGTGGTTGAATCTGTGTTTGAAATTCATTGCTCGACTAAGGGACCTTACAGATAATTGTACGAGTGGGGTACAGAGATGAGGGAGTCTTTCAAAAATCATGTTAAACACTATTATTGGACACAGACTGAGTCCGTGCAACGTATTATGTGACTTGTTAAGCAAATGTTTACTCCTGAACTTATTTAGACTTGCCATAACAAAGGGGTGGAATACTTATTGATCCAAGACATTTCAGTTTTTCATTTTAATTATTTGTAAAAATAATTAGACTCTGACATTATGAGATATTGTGTGTAGGCCAGTGACACAACATCTCAATTTAATCCACTTTAAATTCAGGTTGTAACAGGGTGTGAATACTTTCTGAAGGCACTGTACATGGGACAATATGTAAAAAATTCCAATAGCTCTGAATTTCAGTGACTTAAAAACCTCAAACCAACTATAATTTGTAGAAAATCATATACAAATATTTAAAGCATTTAATGACAAAACTAAAAGGTGTGCAACACTTAAATATTGTCTCATATACATTGTGTAATTTATTAACGGTCCCTAACAAGCCCTGGAAATAGGATATCCAAAGTCAAACCAATTTTGCTACGGTCACACAACAGACAGCTAAAGCTAATAGGCAAAATAATTTGTCGAACTCTTCCCACCTGCGAACACACACAAGAGACACCCACAACAAACCACACCCCAAAACCATCTCACTTTTGAATTCAGTCATAGCATTTCTCAATGAACCAAATCTAAAACGAGGCCAAATCAGGAAGTGCAGTCACACTTTCAATTTAATTGAGAGAAATATCATCTCTGTTGTTCTCTATAAATGTTTAATGTTGATTGTATGAATCTGAACGTGTTATGCATCTAATTCATTATGTTCTTAGATGTTTAAATGATCACTTTACCTATCTTTATTTTGGCAAAATAAAATGTGTTTCTGTGTCAATCATAGAGATAAATGGAGGACTCTAGATGGAAATAACTTGTTGTAGTATAGACATTGCCATTGAGGGCTTCCATCATTTAAAAATAGTCAACTGCGTCGGGATTCCTATGGGTCAGGTGATCAGCCAATGATCAGAGAGCATTGTCTTCTTTTAAATTTGGTTGCCGAAGGTTTGCAAACAAAAGACTAAAGTAATATCCAGGAGCCAAGACCAAGATGTATACCAGGACATTGGTCCCAAGATCCAGAACCAGTGAGTTGAGACCATGACAAGTTAAATACCGAATTTATGTGGTCTTGAGTGGTCTCAAGACCAAGACCACTAGATCAAGAGACAATACAGTACAGTACAGTCGAGTACAGTACAGTAGAGTAGGAAGTACATTAGACGTCTATGTTTTGGCCCAATGGATGTCAATGTTTGGGCACTTGGAGGGTTGGAGTCCCCTGCTGGCTATAAAATCTCAATACTCTACACTTTTTCCTGAAGTGTGCACTTGTCCACTACCCACATGGTGGTCCTCTGTTGCTCAGTTGGTAGAGCATACAACTTTAAAATGGAGATAGCCTCAATGGTGCTGCCCATGTTGTCACAGACGCCATAATGGCATATATATATATATATATATATATATATATATATATATATATATATATCAGTGGGGAAAAAAGTATTTAGTCAGCCACCAATTGTGCAAGTTCTCCCACTTAAAAAGATGAGAGAGGCCTGTAATTTTCATCATAGGTACACGTCAACTATGACAGACAAATTGAGAAAAAAATCCAGAAAATCCCATTGTAGGATTTTTTTATGAATTTATTTGCAAATTATGGTGGAAAATAAGTATTTGGTCACCTACAAACAAGCAAGATTTCTGGCTCTCACAGACCTGTAACTTCTTCTTTAAGAGGCTCCTCTGTCCTCCACTCGTTACCTGTATTAATGGCACCTGTTTGAACTTGTTGTCAGTATAAAAGACACCTGTCCACAACCTCAAACAGTCACACTCCAAACTTCACAATGGCCAAGACCAAAGAGCTGTCAAAGGACACCAAAAACAAAATTGTAGACCTGCACCAGGCTGGGAAGACTGAATCTGCAATAGGTAAGCAGCTTGGTTTGAAGAAATCAACTGTGGGAGCAATTATTAGGAAATGGAAGACATACAAGACCACTGATAATCTCCCTCGATCTGGGGCTCCACGCAAGATCTCACCCCGTGGGGTCAAAATGATCACAAGAACAGTGAGAAAAAATCCCAGAACCACACGGGGGGACCTAGTGAATGACCTGCAGAGAGCTGGGACCAAAGTAACAAAGCCTACCATCAGTAACACACTACGCCGCCAGGGACTCAAATCCTGCAGTGCGAGACGTGTCCCCCTGCTTAAGCCAGTACATGTCCAGGCCCGTCTGAAGTGCATTTGGATGATCCAGAAGAGGATAGGGGAGAATGTCATATGGTCAGATGAAACCAAAATATAACTTTTTTGGTAAAAACTCAACTCGTCATGTTTGGAGGACAAAGAATGCTGAGTTGCATCCAAAGAACACCATACCTACTGTGAAGCATGGGGTTGGAAACATCATGCTTTGGGGCTGTTTTTCTGCAAAGGGACCAGGACGACTGATCCGTGTAAAGGAAAGAATGAATGGGGCCATGTATCGTGAGATTTTGAGTGAAACCCTCCTTCCATCAGCAAGGGCATTGAAGATTAAACGTGGCTGGGTCTTTCAGCATGACAATGATCCCAAACACACCGCCCGGGCAACGAAGGAGTGGACTTCGTAAGAAGCATTTCAAGGTCCTGGAGTGGCCTAGCCAGTCTCCAGATCTCAACCCCATAGAAAATCTTTGGAGGGAGTTGGAAGTCTGTGTTGCCCAGCGACAGCCCCAAAACATCACTGCTCTAGAGGAGATCTGCATGGAGGAATGGGCCAAAATACCAGCAACAGTGTGTGAAAAACCTTGTGAAGACTTACAGAAAACGTTTGACCTGTGTCATTGCCAACAAAGGGTATATAACAAAGTATTGAGAAACTTTTGTTATTGACCAAATACTTATTTTCCACCATCATATGCCAATAAATTCATAAAAAATCCTACAATGTGATTTTCTGGATTTTTTTTCTAATTTTGTCTGTCATAGTTGACGTGTACCTATGATGAAAATTACAGGCCTCTCTCATCTTTTTTAAGTGGAGAACTTGCACAATTGGTGGCTGACTAAATACTTTTTTCCCCACTGTGTATATATATATATATATATATATATATATATATATATATATATATATATATATATATATATATATATATGGTGTCAATTGTTTCTGTTATGACCGTTTCAGTTTGGACAATTTTGACATATTTTAACTTTAAATAATCCCCATAGCTAACATATGGCTGGCTATGTTTCATTTGGACAGATGTACATCCCAGCAAACATATATTTAGGTACGAAAACCGTACTTAACATATTTCTTGATATATTAGGTGTTCCGGTAGTAACACTTCTTAAAAATACATGAAGATTTGCCAACTTGCGCACTCATTTTCAGCTAGGAGACTTTCCGCCGATTCAGGGAGGAAACGCTCAGGAGGAGGCTATGCAGCTGGAGGCGGCGTGCTTGTCCAGGATGGAGAAGCAGAGGCGTCTGCGCCAGGGACGTTGCCTGTACTGCGGCCAGGCAGGTCACCACTGCGACTCATGCCCGGAGAAGCTGGCAAACGGGAGGGCTCGCTAATATCAGGAGGGTGCTGGCGAGCCGGAACCGAAACCCCAACTCCAGAGACTCCCGGGGAGTCGAGTGGAAGACGGTTTTAACACACTGTTATGATGAGTTTCTAGTATTGAGAAGTGAAGATGCAAGAATTTACTTAGACATTCTGTGGAGATTTTATACCAAGTATTTATTTGATCACGTAGCTCGTGGGTTCATCTAACAAACGGACATAGTCTTGCCCCATTGTCAGTCGAACTGCCCATACACACAAATCTCACAGCTTTTATACTCTTGGTTACACATTTCTTCAACCCCATCTGTCCATCGTCAATGAGCACTCCCATTCTTTGATGTTATTACTCTTTATCCCAAGTCAGTATCCTGTCCATCAATCATGCTATCCCCTAAACATCAGTAATCTCCTTTGACATAACGGAATCTAGACTCCATGGCCCCAAACCACTTATCTCCTAACTCTTCTCTGGTCCACAATACTATGACATGACATCATTACACACACCCAGTGAGCATTACAGTACCAAGTCATGCCATTCGGTCTAGCGAACGCGCCTGCGGTGTTCCAGGCGGTGGTCAATGACGTGCTCCGGGACCTCCTCGACTACAGCATCTTCGTGTATTTGGATGACATCCTAATATTTTCAAGGACATGAGTGAACACCAGCAGCACGTTCGGCAGGTCCTCCAATGCCTTCTCCGTCACCAGCTCTACGTCAAGGCGGAGAACTGCGTGTTCCACACGGAGACAGTCTCCTTCAAGGGGTTCATCGTCACCCAGGGGGGACCTATGGATGGACCCAGCCAAGGTCAGCGCAGTACTGGATTGGCCCCCAGCCCTCCCCTCCTCAAGCAACTACAATGGTTTTAGGGTCCGCACATTTTTATAGTCGATTTATTCGCAATTTTAGCTCCCTAGCCGCTCCCCTGACAGCCCTCACCCAGACAAGCGTGTGCTCCTTCGCCTGATCCCAGAAGTGGGGTCACGATTCGATGCGCTTAGCGCCGCTTACATCGGCCCCGGTCCTAGGGCATCCTGATCCTTCCCTGCTGTTCATTGTGGAGGTGGATGCTTCAGACGTTGCGGTGGGAGAATCTTGTCCCAGCGGTTCCTCACGGACGGTAAGACTCACCCCTGCATGTTTTCTCCCGTCAGCTGTCCCTGGCAGAGCGGAATTACGACGTGGGGAACCGTGAGCTGCTAGCGGTCAAGCTTGCCCTGGGGGAGTGGAGGCATTGGCTAGAGGGGGCCGCCCATTCATTTGTCGAATGGACTGACCATAAGAACTTAGCCTACATTCAGGGGGCAAAGAGGCTCAACTCGCGCCAGGCCAGGTGGGCGTTGTTCTTCACCAGGTTCCGGTTCACGATCTCATACCAAGCCTGACGCGCTCTCCCGGCAGTTTGACCCCGTGGACCTGGTGGAGAGGGACGACCCCATTGTCTCCAACACCCTGATTGCTGCCCCAGTTTCGTGGGGAATCGATAGGCTGGTCAGAGCAGTGCTACGGCGGGAGCCCGATCCGGACGGAGGTCCATCAGGCAGGATATACGTAACCAAGGCTGTGCGCTTGCGACTGCTTCAGTGGGCGACGCGTCCGACCTCACCAGCCATCCGGGGCGCCAGGATGTTGGAGTTCCTGCGTAGGAGGTTCTGGTGGCCATCAGCTGAGGGGGATATGCGCACCTTCGTGGCTGCTTGCCCGGTGTGCGCGCGCATGAAGGGCTCACGTCAGCCCGCAGCAGGGCTGCTCCGACTCCTGCCTATCCCCAAGCGCACCTGGTCTCACATCTCACTGGATTACATTTCCGACCATCCACCCTCTGATCGATACACAGTCATCCTGGTCAGTGTGGACCAGTTTTCGAAGGCTGCCCACTTCATTCCCCTTCTCAAACTCCCCGTCGGCCCGGAGACGGCTAAGTTGGTGGTGCAGCACATTTTCGGGTCCACGGCCTTCCCCAAGATGTGTTGTCGGATTGGGGCCCTCAGTTCGCCTCCTGTTTCCGGAAGGCGTTCGCCACTTGCCTCGGCGCCACCGTCAGCTTGTCTTCCGGCTTCCATCCCCAGTCGAACGGGCAGATGGAGCGCGTCAATCAGGATCTGGAGGGGTGCTGAGGCTGGGTGGGTACCCCACAACACCCTTCTCTGCTCGTCCACCGGCCTGTCCCCCTTCCAGTGCCAATACGGTTACCAACCCCCCCTATTCCCCGAGCAAGAGGAGCAGGCGGCAGTCCCGTTGTTCTAGGCCCACATCAGTCGCTGTCGCCGCACCTGGAGGCAGGTAACGGCGCTTAAGCGGGCCTCGGTCAGGTCTCAACATCAGGCCAACCGCAAGCGTCGCCCGGCCCCAGTTTTTTGCCTGGGACAGAGGTTGTGGCTCTCCACGCGGGATCTTCCCCTCTGCGTGGATTCCACGAAGCTGTCCCCCTGGTTCATCAGGCCATTCAGAGTGGTCCGCCTGCAACTTCCCCCCACCATGTGGGTTCATCCCACGTTCCATGTGTCCCTCCTCAAGCTCGTTGCCACCTGTCCCCTGGCTCCCCCTCCTCATCCTGTTCCCCGCTGCACCTCGTCGTAGGGCAGCCGGCTTTACTGTGCACCGGATCCTGGACTGCCGGTGGGTGGGGAGGGGTCTCAATTTCTGGTGGACTGGGAGGGTTATGGGCCGGAGGAGCGGTCCTGGGTGCCCAGGAGGGACATTCTGGACCCAGGGCTGATAACTACATTCCGTCACCTCCACTCGGAGGCGCCGAGGTGAACGGCTGGGGCCGTTCGTTGGGGTGGGGTGCGGGGGCACTGTTACAGGAGGGGGTTGCAGTTCCGGAGCAATCCACTAGGTGTCCTCCACCTTAAGCACCTCCTCACTCACAGTCTGGACAAATCATGATCCTATTGGTGTCACCTGTGTCTAGTTGTTCAGCTGTGTATTTATACTCTCACTTCCCTGTGTTCCCTTGCTCAGTTTTCTCTGCTAGTTTCTCGATGCCAAGCAGTACGAATCAGTGTCTGATCGCGAGACGTATGTACAGGTACTTGAGAAGTGTTCTCCCTGTTTCATTGTTGTTTCAGTCGTAGTTAGTATTTCGTATTTCTGCTGTCAGCTTGTTTTTGGAGACCAATTTGCTCCTCCTTTATTTTATCGTGACAAGTCCGTTATTTTGTATCCTGGCTTTGGGACCACCAGTAAAGATCCTTGTTCCACCATCTCTGCCTACTGCCTACTGTCTATCCTGCACCGCACCTGGGTCACACCTCACACCAACCCTTACAATGAAGTTTATGAGTCAGGGTTTGGGACAGCCACCTCTCAATGGAAATGTGTGTATACAACTGTGTACTATATTATTTAGCAATATGTTTGCTATTTCCTTGGATTGAATTAAAATATATTTAAGTGATAATGCCAGAGAAGCTGGTGTTTGGAGGATATATTGGCACGGGTGTTGTTAGGCCCGAGACGAATTTGAGGGCCGCAAACCGTGCCAATATATCTTCCAAACAACGGCTTCGAGGGCATTATCACTTTTATACAACAGGTTACCAACATATTCAAATTCAAATTGATGTATTTTTATAAAAAACGTTATTTTGATGAATTTATTCATACTATTTTATCCTTCCTCGAGATATAATCCCGATACAAACCTAAGGTTGCTACCCAAGCCAGCTGGTCGTTCTATCAGTTCGGTTGCCAGAGATGCGATCCAGTCGTTAAGTATTTTTGTTCGTTCTAAATGTTCCATTGCCATACTGGCTGGCAATGTTCGTATCCCCTTGCTTGCTAGCTAGCCAACTACGGCTAACTTACAGTCACGTTAAACAGTACAGCCAGAATAACAGCAAAGTAGCTGTATTTGCGTTTGTTTAAGCTGTTTTCTAGTGACATTTATTTGGATACATCCACAACAATGTTCTAATGATGCGCGGTTTCGCCTGGCATAGAAAATGTGCTCTCTCATCAGGACACTGTTGTTCATAGGGAGCTAGCCAACAACACAGCTAACGCAATCACTTCAAACTGAAGCTGGAAAAGACTGCAAACTAGCTGCATTTCATTTCATTTTACCTGTTTTCTATTGACATATCTTTGTATATAACCATAAAATAATGCCAGCCGAGTGGCGCAGTGGTCTAAGGCACTGCATCGCAGTGCTAGCTGTGCCACTAGAGATCCTGGTTCGAATCCAGGCTCTGTTGTAGCCGGCCGCGACCGGAGACCCATGGGGCGGTGCACAATTGGCCCAGCGTCATCCAGGGTAGGGGAGGAATGGCCGGCAGGGATGTAGCACAGTTGGTAGAGCATGGCGTTTGAAACGCCAGGGTTGTGGGTTTGATTCCACGGGGATATGAAAATATAAAAAAATATGCATGCACTCACTAACTGTAAGTCGCTCTGGATAAGAGCGTCTGCTAAATGACTAAAATGTAAATTTAGACTGGCTGAGAAAAACTATCTGCCTGTCTGTCTCGTCCCGACATGTTCATTACTATGGGACTAGTGTAAGAGTCTGGAGATCTAATTTCAATATTGAAACAATGTTGCAAATATCGAAGAGACAGACAGCAAGGGTTTATACAAATCTCTGCTGTTGAAAACCAAATGCTAGTCTAAAAGAACTGGGATGTAATGTCTAGATGATTTTTATAGTGGAGATCAAGTTTATAAATTGCCTGGCTGGGTTGATGAAACAGTGGATTGTGTAATGAGATGGAACAGAGTAAATAGACATTTCAACGTCATAGCTTTAGCTGGTGGTAACTTGTGGAATAGACACCGGCTGGAATGCGGTTTTAACCAATCAGCATCCAGTATTAGACCCACCATTTGTATAACATGATGTAAATAAATGTCCTAAGTTTGGAGACTTAACTGTTTATTTGTATTTTTATATATAGTTTTTTGGGGGGTGGGACTGCAATTTGCACCACTTCTGTAGAATCACGCATAAATAGATACAATTGTGGGATCTTAATTTGATCACCCTGTTGCAGGAGAACTTTCCTGCAATGCAAGACATTTAAAACTTGTAGTGTATTTCATGTTTAAAGCCTTCTCAAGTCTGTAATTTCCACTTTGAAATTTCAGACTTGAGTTTCCCATACAAAAATGTATCAACCCCTATACAGAATTGTCCATTCATTATAATCCACATAATAATTCACATTTCCTGTGGCTGCAGGATTATTTTCCTACTGTAGCAAACTCGCTTTCAAATTAAAATCCTACATCTGTATGCATAGACTGAAAACAGTAGAACTGTTAGAGATACTGTGGAGACTTGATACAGTACAGTTACAAAATGCCTGCAAGAAAATTAGTGCCCCTGCGATCACACCTGGTTGCCAGTAAACTATATATGTTGAGATTGCATGTCCTGGACATCATCCTGGACAAAGTAGTGTAAGAGTCTGGGAAATGGACTGTTGAGAAATGTTGTTGGGTGGCTCAAGTTAAAATGAAATCCACATGCTGGAGAGTTCATTTTCATGAAACAAAAATGAATATTATCATAAAGCGTTTTTCTATGCATTCTACATACAATAAGAAATCTCATTGTTAATTTCTTCATGCCCTCCATCAAAAGTTTGGAATGTACTAGGCTACATAATAAGTATACAGTATGCATACTTTAGCAGTCTGTTGGTTGAGATTGGTTGTGACAACATGTATCACAGGTAATGAGCGTTACCCAGCAGCCCTGCAGCACCGGATAGAATGCTTCCAGACTATCAAATTATGTCACATGATGTCAAGGAAAACATTGCAGTTGTCGTGTTGCCAATGGCAACATATCACTAGCAATATAACACATGCATAATCATAATAATAATAATAATAATTGTAAATTTAAATGAGTCGAGAAGTGCAAGTTAATTAAACATGTAAGGAATGAAAGTTGTCAAAACATGCTCGATTTTTTGGGGGATGAGAGCGAGAGAGGGGGGGGATGATGTTGCTGTGCAGTCTGAAACCAAACTAGTGACCTGTGAGGGCAAATTTTTCCTGCCTAAATATAGATGTCTGAGATACTGCGCAATGTGAGCACTACGAGGCCCAGGGCCGGGCCGCTCGCTTGACCTCTCGCTGGTCCGGAGACCTCTCCTCCATCATCCCCCAGAGTACGTCCCCCAGACATCCCCCTCTGTGGCTAGCAGGACGGCTGGGCTGCAGTGACCAGCCTAGCCAGTGACGCGTCCCTGATGGGGGCTGATATATGAGGGGGGAGGTCGGGGAGGAAGGAGAGAGGTCTCGAGACGCGGGGTTAATTTAATATGTGCATAAGACACAGCTCAGTGGGTACTTGCTATAACCTAGGACACTCACATGTTCCATTTAATTTATATCTCCTTTTTTATCGCATGGATACGGGTAGTCAGGAGGAGAAACATCCTGATTTGAGATTACTTTTTTTTTCTTCCATAGTCCTCCTCCGCAGCCCTTTGCCCTTTAATTAAGCCATTTATGTTTATCATTATCATGTAATTACATAAATTTTTTACGCTAAATGTTAAATTTAGCAGTGCTAAATGTGAAAATCTGTCATCTGCAGTTTCTATTCGTTACATTGCCTATCTGCCTCCTCAGAATAATCATGTTTGTTCTGGATGGATGGAGTTGTTTTGATAAGGATTAGTTGAGAATGAGCGGTAGGTGCAGTTTCAGGATTGTAAAATATACTTGACTAATCAAAATGGCCTATACTGGGGCAAATTTTGAGTTGGATTTGGGATGACGCTCTCGAGGAAAGATTGGAAAACATTGTTATTGTATCCTTCCTGCACAATATATACTGTGTCTTTTGGGCAGGCCATAACCTACCACAAACAATGGCAGAAGGGGTGAAAAACATAACATTCAGGGAGGATATACTGTATGGGTGGAAAGTTTGAAAATAATTCATTACATCCAGGCAGACACAACTTTATGCCAAGCAGAGGAGACGAGGTGAGACTTGGGAGTCAATAGTCTTCATAATATTTCATAAAGCTTTCATGATAGTTTATTAAATGGTCATTGTGGGGATTTAAAAATCCCATTCCAAAACAGCTATCATTGGAGGGGGATTTTAACCACACCTTCCCATGATTTAGAGTTATTACACAGCAGATTGGGCAGAGAGGGAAACTAGTGATTCATAGAGAAAATATAGCATCCTCTCATCTTCCCCATAAATATACGTGGCAAAGTAGCTTGTGTTCTAGCTCCCTTTGTCCCTGAAGCTCTGACAAGAACAGTAGAGTTACAAATAATCTCACCAAGATTTTATTTTAACTCTAGGCTTTACCTACCATACAACATCTTAATTACTAGATAAGAGTAGACGTGATTATACAGAACATGTAGTGTAGTGGGTTAGGTTAATGCGACAAAAAGTGGCGTGGGTGTAGGTACTTTTGGTGTAGAGAAAAATGTTTTTGTATGTAAGGGAAAATACTTACCGTAAAGATGCAAAGAGTAAAATAGATG
This sequence comes from Coregonus clupeaformis, assembly GCF_020615455.1. Taxonomy (NCBI): domain Eukaryota; kingdom Metazoa; phylum Chordata; class Actinopteri; order Salmoniformes; family Salmonidae; genus Coregonus; species Coregonus clupeaformis. The sequence goes on along the minus strand of NW_025536113.1, from coordinate 39,269 downwards.
CATGGAGTAATCCAGTACAAACAGGGCTGTGTGTTTATTTACCATGTCTCTCAAACAGCTTGGGGAATGGACTGACTGTAATGTCATCAACCTGACACAACAAGCTTTCAACATATAGTTAGCTATAAGCTTTTGTTGCATGTTAGCTATAGGCTCATATTTTTGTAGGTAACAATCCTCTGCATTAGAGCGAAAGCTTCATGCACCGACAAGATGCAATGACATTCAGATCTATTCAAACATCAGTTGGAACCTTTGAATTTACAATGCTTTTCTATTCCCCCAACCGAAAGGTATAGTACCGAAAGGTTGAACATGACTAGTTGTCTTCCTGCATGTCCTGAGTCTTCCCATAAGGCTGAGATTTTGAGAATTCTGATTCAGCCAAAGTGCAATACTAATCTTTAGAAATGCTCCTGGTGTCCCTAAAGTGTAGCATTCTCCACACTGGTCCACTTGGCACCCCTAGAGTGTATGTTGTCTGCCTCCATTTTAATGATTTGAATACCAACATATTTCGCTGTAACAGTTTTTTGGCAGAATAATGAGTAACTCTGGCAGAAACAGGTCCCTCAGGAGACCCCATCGCCCAAGACAACCCAGTAGATCCATTCGTGATGTCATATGGGGAAATAATGTAACCTAAAGTGCAGCATGAGGTGACCTTGAAACTCCCTGGACACGAACATCACAGCACAGGATGTGATTCCACAAATAACCAGCCAGGACATTGATTCCCGTTAGGGGGGGGCGGGGGAGTATCGGTATCCCAGCAGACTTTCTTCACCGTGGCAGTTCGCTTAACTTCACTTTCCATCACTCCCAGGCATGGCAAATACGATACGGCCTGGCCGGGCGGGTGCTATCAGTGAGCCGTGTATCAGTTCATTTTATGGAGTAGGCTAATTAAAAGCTACTGTGTTTTGGACCCTGGGATCTCAAATAGAGATAGCTCCAGTCCAGCCCAATGCTGCTCTATTGGGTTAGCACTCCCAGTGGCACTCGGCCCATCAGACAAGGCATGGATTTAGCATTGAATCCTGTCAATGGTGAAGGTGCATAAAGATGTCAGAATTCAGATATGACGTCACTGTTTTAGCAGTATCCACAGAGTTTTTAAACTACGGGGCGCAACATGATTCAATGCGCCATACCAGCACAATCTACTTTTTTGGTTTTCTGGCATCTTGGATCGAAAATTGGGATCATGTACACTACCGGTCAAAAGGTTTTAGAACACCTATTCATTCAAGGGTTTTCTTTATTTTTATTATTTTCTACATTGTAGAATAATAGTGAAGACATCAAAACTATGAAATAACACATATGGAATCAGGTAGTAACCAAAAAAGTGTTAAACAAATCAAAATATATTTTATAATTGAGATTCTTCAAATAGCCACCCTACAGAAGATAGCCCTATTTGGTAAAATACCAAGTCCATATTATGGCAAGAACACCTCAAATAAGCTAAGAGAAATGACAGTCCATCATTACTTTAAGACATTAAGGTCAGTCAATACAGACAATTTCAAGAACTTTGAGTTTCTTCAAGTGCAGTCGCAAAAACCATCAAGCGCTATGATGAAACTGGCTCTCATGAGGACCACCAAAGGAATGGAAGACCCAGAGTTACCTCTGCTTCGGAGGATAAGTTCATTAGAGTTACCAGCCTCAGACATTGCAGCCCAAATAAATGCTTCACAGAGTTCAAGTAACTGACACATCTCAACATCAACTGTTCAGAGGAGACTGTGTGAATCAGTCCTTCATGGTCGAATTGCTGCAAAGAAACCACTACTAAAGGACACCAATAAGAAGAAGAGACTTTGCTTGGGCCAAGAAACACAGGCAATGGACATTAGACCGTTGAAATATGTCATTTGGTCTGGTGTCCAAATTGGAGATTTCTGTTTCCAACCACCGTGTCTTTGTGAGACGGCGTAAAGCATGGAGGAGGAGGTGTTATGGTGTGGGGGGTGCTTGCTGGTGACACTGTCAGTGATTTATTTCGAATTCAAGGCACACCTAACCAGCATGGCTACCACAGCATTCTGCAGTGATATGCCATCCCATCTGGTTTGGGCTTAGTGGGACTATCATTTGTTTCCAACAGGAAAATGACCCAACACATCTCCAGGCTGTGCAAGGGCTATTCTACCAAGAAGGAGAGTGATGGAGTGCTGCATCAGATGACCTGGCCTCCACAACTCCCCGACCTCAACCAAATTGAGATGGTTTGGGATGAGTCGGACCGCAAAGTGAAGGGAAAGCAGCCAACAAGTGCTCAGCATGTGGGAACTCCTTCAAGACTGTTGGAAAAGCATTCCAGGGGAAGCTGGTTGAGAGAATGCCAAGAGTGTGCAAAGCTGTCATCAAGGCAAAGGGTGGCTATTTGAAGAATCTCAAATATAAAATATATTTTGATTTGTTTAACACTTTTGGTTACTACATTATTCCATATGTGTTGATTCATAGTTTTGATGTCTTCATTATTATTATACAATGTAGAAAATAAAGAAAACCCCTTGAATGAGTAGGTGTTCAAAACTGGTAGTGTATACTGTGCCAATGCAGATACAAGAAAAGAGCAATGTACAATACGGCGGAACTTAGCAAATGAGGTTTTGGTAAGTCACGGAGGCCGCCATTTTTATACACCTTGGCTATTGGAAATAAAACCTTTACAATAAAGCAACATTGGACTTACTTACTTACTCGAGTGCTCTGTTTGTAGATGCTCAAGGTCAAGCTGATAGAATGAAGCTTGTTGTTATAATTGTTTTATTCATTTGGTTCTTTTAAATCTGTGCTGAAATTTCTTTCTACTCAAATATTTGTGTGTGAAAGTGGCGCCTGCTGGCAACTTGGCAACAGTCTATCGTAGTTCCCCTGAAATGTTTACAAAACCGTCCCCTCTAACTTTAGGAGAGCAGAGATGGGGCTAATAGAAAGTGACACTATCTAGCCAGCTCTTGCTGGAGGACATTTCAAAGGCACACACAAATCAGAGGCCCATGCTGACCACTTAAATGAAGATACATGATGATACGCAATCACGACCAGTGACAAAGTATACCACCCCCATGTATTATACCCACAGAGTAGAGTGTTTCTGCTCCAACTGAAGGGCAACATTTCCACATAAATGACCTTAGTATGTGCTGTAAAGTGTACAGGTGTAGGATCTTAATTTGATCACCCTGTTGCAGGATAACTTTTCTGCAATGCAGGACATTTAAAATGTGTAGTGTAGTTGAGGCTTAAAAGGCTTCTGAAGTATGTAATGTCCACTTTGAAATTTCAGACTTGATTTTCCCTTACAATTTTTTTTTATCAGCCCCTAGAAAAATGTACACATAATAATTTACATTTCCTGTTGCTGCAGGATTATTTTCCTGCTGTAGCAAACTGGCTCAAATTAAGATCATACATAAGTACATTGATTTATGTATGTATTCCTGTGGAAATAGAAAAACTCTCTGAAAAATGCCCTATAAAATTACTCATGTCTATGTGTGTGAACGCCCTATAGAATTACTCATGTCTATGTGTGTGAACGCCCTATAGAATTACTCATGTCTATGTGTGTTATTCTCACTATACTTTCTGCTCCTCTGTGAGGTTGGGTCGTACAGTATATTTATATTTTCAAGGGCACCTAGCAGCTTGGCTGTATAAGACATATTGGATACTTGATTTAACAATCAACTTAGAATGGATTTTCTGTTGCAAAGTAGTCCGGACATGTGTACCTGTATGAATGATGGTGTCCAGTTATTTTGATGTACAATATTTCTCTGCCCCTCCCTCCAGTCCTCACAGAACAGAAGACCATACACTCTCAGAAAAAAAGTGTACCAAAATGTGCTTAAAGGGATAGTTAGGGATGAGCTGCGTGGATACCATTTGTATGTATCTGCGTCCCAGTATGAAGGAAGTTAGAGGTAGTTTCGCAAGCCAACGCTTACTAGCATTAGTGCAATGACTGGAAGTCTACAGGAACAGCTAGAATGCTGGTTGTTCCCACAGACAACCAGTCGTGCGCTTCAACGCTAGTTAGTAATTGTGATAACGCTAGTTAGCAACTTCCTTCAAACTGCATGCATATACATTAGAATGAGTTCCTCTGACTAGGTGGACCTATCTGCTGCCTTTGATACTGTGAACCATCAGATCCTTCTCGTGTGCGTGGCGAGAATCTGTCCTCCGCACCACATGCTCTCACCACTGGTGTCCCCAGGTGCTCAGTTCTAGGCCCTCTCCTATTCTCTCATACACCAAGTCACTTGGCTCTGTCACATCCTCACATGGTCTCTCCTATCATTGCTATGCAGACGACACACAATTCATTTCTCCTTTCCCCCTTCTGATAACCAGGTGGCGAATCACATCTCTGCATGTCTGGCAGACATATCAGAGTGGATGTCGGATCCCCACCTCAAGCTGAGCCTCGGCAAGACGGGGCTGCTCTTCCTCCCGGGGAAGGACTGCCCGCTCCATGATCTCGCCATCACGGTTGACAACTCCATTGTGTCCTCCTCCCAGAGTGCAAAGAACCTTGGCGTGACCCTGGACAACAACCTGTTGTTCTCCGCTAACTTCAAAGCGGTGACCCGATCCTGCAGGTTCATGCTCTACAACATTTGCAGAATACGACCCTACCTTACACAGAAAGCGGCACAGGTCCTAATCCAGGCACTTGTCATCTCCCGTCTGGATTACTGCAACTCGCTGTTGGCTGGGCTCCCTGCCTGTGCCATTAAACCCCTACAACTTATCCAGAACGCTGCAGCCCGTCTGGTGTTCAACCTTCCCAAGTTCTCTCATGTCACCCCGCTCCTCCACACACTCCACTGGCTTCCAGTGAGGCTTGCATCTACTACAAGACCATGGTGCTTGCCTACGGAGCTGTGAGTGGAACGGCACCCTCCTTACCTTCAGGCTCTGATCAGACCCTACACCCAAACGAGGGCACTACGTTCATCCACCTCTGGCCTACTAGCCCCCTACCTCTACGGAAGCACAGTTCCCGCTCAGCCCAGTCAAAGCTATTCGCTGCTCTGGCACCCCAATGGTGGAACAAGCTCCCCCGCTGACGCCAGGACAGCGGAGTCACTGACCACCTTCCGAGACACTTGAAACCCAACCTCTTTAAGGAATACCCCCCACCTCCCCCACCCCCATAACAAAAGTGGTTGTCCCACTGGCTATCATAAGTTGAATACACCAATTTGTAAGTCTACTAAATAGCGAAATGTAGGTATACTATCATTTTGTCCATGGTCGATTGGATCTTGGAAGTTTTTAAGTAGTTACCATTAGCCCTACAAATAGGATGCCAAATTCATGATATTAATATTACACTTTTAACTGTGGACATTGTCTTTTATACAGTATATGTGTTTCATAATATGCATTCCATATACTATCCAAGCAGAAGATACCTCTCCTTCAAATGTTGATATTTTGTTGCATTCACAATTCAATATCCAGTTTGTCTACAAATTAATGATTAATATGTTGGATTCACGTCTCTATCTCAACCAAAAATCTAAGTTAAAGAATAACACTAAATCAAATCAAACTTTAAATGCACTTCAAATAAAGTTTGATTTGATTTAGTCCTATTATTTCTACTTAGATTTTTTGTTGAGATGGAGATGTGAATCAACATATGAATAACTCCTGGAGATTACATTTTAAATCAACTAACCATCCCTTCACATACGAGACATTATACCATAGCATTGTTGAATACTTGTTTCTGATTGGCTAGAAGGGCATTAAAGACAGATAAACGGACAGTTGGATGTCTCTGGGAGAGATACAGAAAGTATTCACCCTCTTTACTTTTTCTACATGTTGTTGTGTTACAGCCTGAATTTTAAATTGATTACATTTTCATTTTGTGTCACTAGCCTACACACGATACCCCATAATGTCAGAGTGGAAATATGTTTTTGGACATTCTTACAAATTAATTTAAAATGAAAAGCTGAAATATCTTGAGTCAATAAGTATTCAACCCCTTTGTTATGACAAGCCTAAATAAGTTCAGGAGTAAAAATTTGCTTAGCCATAATACATTCGATGGACTCTATGTGCAATAACAGTGTTTAACATACTTTTTTAATTACTACCTAATCTCTGTACCCTCACACAGAATTATCTGTAAGGTCCCTCAGTCGAGCAGTGAATTTCAAACACAGACTCAACCACAAAGACCAGGTAGGTTTTCCAATGCCTCGTAAAGAAGGGCAGGCACCTATTGGTAGATGGGTAAAATAAAAAAAGCATACACTGAATATCCCTTTGCGCAGTTATTAATTACACTTTGGATGGTGTATAAATGCACCCAGTCACTACAAAGATACAGGCATCCTTCCTAACTCAGTTTGCAGAGGAAGGAAACCACTCAGGATTTCTACCATGAGGCCAATGAGGTGATTTTAAAACAGTTACAGAGTTTAATGGCCGTGATAGGAGATAACTGAGGCTGGATCAACAACATTGTAGTTATTCCACAATACCAAACTAAATGACAGAGTGAAAATAAGGAAGCCTGTATAGAAGTAAAATATACCAAAACATGCATCCTGTTTGCAATAAAGTAAAACTGCAAAAAATGTGGCAAAGAAATTACCTTTATGTCCTGAATACAAAACATTACGTTTGGGACAAATCCAACACAACACATCACTCTTCATATTTTCAAGCATGGTGGTGGCTGCATCATGTTATGGGTATGCTTGTCATCGGCAAGGACTAGGGAGTTTTTAGGATAAAAATAAATTCAATAGAGCTAAGCACAGGCAAAATCCTAAAGGAAAACCTGGTTCAGTCTGCTTTCCAACAGACACTGAGAGACACATTCACCTTTCAGCAGCACAATAATCTAAAACACAAGGCCAAATATACACTGAGTTGCTTACCAAGATGACATTGAATGTTCCTGAGTGGCCTAGTTACAGTTTGACTTAAATTGGCTTGAAAATCAATGGCAAGACATAACAGTGTCTGTCTAGCATTGATCAACAACCAACATGACAAAGCTGAAGGGTTTTTAAAGGAATAATGTGCAAATATTGTACAATCCAGGTGTGCAAAGCTCTTAGAGACTTACCCAGAAAGACTCACAGCTGTAATTGCTGCCAGGGGTGATTCTAACATGTATTGACTCAGGGGTGCTGAATAACTATGTAAATGAGATATTTCTGAATTATTATTTTTGTCAATACATTTGCAAACATTTCTAAAAACATGTTTTCACTGTCACTGAATTCAGGCTGTAACACAACAAAATGTGGAATAAGTCAAGGGGGTATTAATACTTTCTTAAGGCACTGTATTCGCGGGACACCTAATCAAGACACAAAATATAAATCAATGCACACTGCAGACCGTACTCGCTAACAAAGTTACAGAAAGCTAAAACAACAACCACACAACCTTGTATTGGACACATTGTAAACACAGGTCCAACGAGGAACAATTTAACTTGAGTAGCTAACATCCATTAATTTGTTTTTGCAAGCGACATGTGATGAGCGGGCGATGAGTGATGGGATTAACATTAATTTCTACGGTCCTTCAATGTTGCAGTCATGACGCAGTGGCGCTATGCTGTTAAATCCTCCCACATGTTTCTAGTTTACCAGCTGTTTTCAGCAACGATATTGTTGAATTCGGTTGTCATATTGGCATGTTTGGAAACAACAAAATATTTAGCGATCTACTTGTAAAGACAGCTGTAATCATGATTCTAACATGTTGGTTCAAGGTGATTCTAAAATGTATTGACTCAGGGCTGTGAATACTTAAGCAACATATTTTCACTTTGTCATTATGGGGTGTGTGTAGATGATGAGGGAAAAATCAGAATATCTGAGCATCGTAGGACCTGATGAGAAGGCAAACTTTTTCACTGCCAGGCAAAATCGACGCATCATCACCTCGTTGTTATGGATGTATCCAAATGAATATTATTAGAAAACAACTTAAATTAACTCAAATGCAGCTACTTCCCACTGGGTACTGATGTCAATTCAACATCTATTCCATGTTGGTTCAACGTAATTTCATTAAAATGACGTGGAAACAACGTTGATTCAAACAGTGTATGGCCAGTGTGTTTGCTGTTATTTTAGCTGCAGAGGTTGACGTGACTGTATTAGCATAGTTGGCTAGCTAGCAAGCAAGGGATAAAAAATGTTGCCAGACTGCATGGCAACCAAATAAAAAGAAGGGAACAACTGGGTCGCATCTCTGGCAACTGACGAACAATCGGGTTTGGTAAGACTGGTCTCATAGACAAGACGTAACATGAAAAAAGTTAATCCAGGACACTCAAATTAGTATATGATACTGGTTACGTCTGGTATGGTTACATAAGACAGAAGGTTACTTCAAGGCAAAAACGAAAGGAGGGTAAAGTTGGTCGGGTGTGCACATTAAACGCGGAACGTCTAGCAACCCCAAAAGGTTGTGTGTTTGAATCTCATCATGGACAACATTAACATTTGATCTAATTAGCATCTTTGCAACTTTACCTACTACTATTTAATTACTTTTGCAACTACTTTAGCATGTTAGTTAACCCTTCCCTAACCCTTTAACCTCAACTTCTAACTTCTTTAACCTCAACTTAACCTCAACCCCTAGCCCTAGCTAATGTTATCCACCTGGCTAACATTAGCGTTAGCCACCTAGCTAGCGTTAGCCACAAAAATGTTTAATTTGTAACATATTGTACGAATTGAAATTCGTAACATAACATACGAATTGCAATTCGTAACATATCATACAAATTGTAATTCGTAACATACAGTATCATACGAAATGGATGATGGACATCCACAAATTAATACATACCATACAAAATGTAACATATCAGACTATACTGAACAAAAATATAAACGCAACAATTTTACTGAGTTACAGTTCATATAAGGAAATCAGTCAATTGAAATAAATAAATTAGGCCCATGTGGGCCTGGGAGAGGCATCAGCCCACCCACTAGGGAGCTAGGCCTGTAATTAGAATGAGTTTTTCCCCACAAAAGGGATTTATTACAGACAGAAAAACTCTTCAGTATCATCAGCTGTCCGGGTGGCTGATCCCATGGTGAAGAAGCCAGAAGTGGGAGGTCCTAGGGTGGCGTGTGTTACACATGGTATGCGGTTGTGAGGCTGGTTGAACATACTGCCAAATTCTCTAAAATGACGTTGGAGGCGGCTTATGGTAGAGAAATGAACATTCAATTCTCTGGCAACAGCTCTGGTGGACATTCCTGCAGTCAGCATGCCAATTGCACGCTCCCTCAAAACTTCAGACATCTGTGGCATTGTGTTGTGTGACAAACTGCACATTTTAGAGTGGCCTTTTATTGTCCCCAGCACAGCAGGTGCACCTGTGTAATGATCATGCTGTTTAATCAGCTTTGATATGCCACACCTGTCAGGTGGATAGATTATCTTGGCAAAGGGAGAAATGCTCACTAACAGGGAGTAAACACATTTGTAGCACACAATTTGAGAAAAATAGGCTATTTGCGCATATGGAACATTTCTGGGATCGACTTATTTTCAGCTCATGAAACATGGGACAAACACTTTACACTATTTTGTCGTTTATATTTTTGTTCAGTATAAATGGAGTGTCTCAGATTTACGTACAGAATAATACGAAATGCTCTGGGACAACGTTGGTTTTGGCGGGACGATAAAAAGTATGAATTTACTTTAAATAATTAAAAAATAAATGAAAACAGGATAAAATTACCTTGGAAAAATGAACTCCACGAGGGACATCCATTATTTCCAAGGTAATTCTAAAAAAGTCTGCGTTTATCTCTTACATATCCAAATGTAAAGTGTATTATTCATATCATGAACCTGTTTTTTTTTTTTTGGTACTCACAATTTTCTATCATCCTCAAGCCAAAATGTGAAGAGCTAGGGCCCCAAAGTGGTAGTCCAGTGGCGGTAGCATTAGCTCAGAAATCTGCATTTGAACTATTTTCAGCTTCGTTTTATATTGAAAGTGAAGTGTTTTTTTGCTTCAATAGAGTGTGATAAGGAGGGTGCAACTATAGTTTTTCTTCACACAAAACATTAGTGCAACACATTTGGCAGATTATTGTTTTTCATTAGATGACAACAGAAGTGCAACGCTATTTGGCTAGCAGCCATACATAAATTAAATAGGCATACAATGAAAAGCAATGTATTTATTTTCTTGCAAAACGATGTTTGCCATCATATTTCTAATGTTTATCATAGAAAGAATGCAGCCAGCTATATTTCCTAATGTTTTTGTTGAGATTAATCTTGCATTTTAACATACTACCAGAGAAAAACTACACCGGAGGAAAGTTCCAGAGAAAAGTAGCCTACACATCAGTCAGAATGCTGTCTGGTGATCCAATGACAAGACCAAAGATGTTTCGTTCAGAGTGAGAAGTGCAACTGAAGTGCAAAATTAGTCCTTTTGAGCGAGCCTGACTGAAGCCGAGCAGAATTTACAATAAGAAGCATTTTAGATCTGTGTTTACAAAACACAGCAAGATATTTTTCTGCGTTTCATCTTTCCTTTTCTACATGAAAAACTCAATCCTGAAGTAATCGACCCATGGTCCTGATCAGATGTCAATGTAGCCTACATAAAGCCAACCTCCTCTATGAATTTACTTTCACATACAGGTTGTTAAGAAAAGTTAGGAGTTACTTTTAACTATTCAATGTTATTTAGGTAGTCTACGCAAATGAGTATGGAAGCTGACCAATGTCTAAATGTGTTGACATGATAGCTCAGCTAAAATACACACAGATTGTTTCCAAAGCTAAGCAGGGTACATAAAGGTTGGACTGTGGCTTCACATTTTATTTCAATATACTTCTTTATTTAGGTTGATAGCATGACGTTTAAACAATGACGTTGATTCAAACATACAATTTTACTTAATAAAGAGCAGTGATACTAGAAAGAGCAGTGTGCGGATTTCTTCTTTTTTCTCACTACCAACATTGAAACAAGGTCAAATAAAGTGTGACTAATCAAATCTAAAATTCAACATAATTTCAACCACCCAGTTCATTAGGTACACCCATCTAGTATTGGGTCAGACCCCCCTTTGCCTCCAGAACAGCCTGAATTCCTGGACATGGATTCTACAACGTGTCGAAATGTTCCATAGGGATGTTGGTCCATGCTGACGCAGTGGCAACCCGCAGTTGCTGCAGATTGGGTGGCATACATCCATGCAGCAAACAACCCATTCCATCTCATCCCAGAAGATGCTCCATTGGGTTTGGTCAGCAACAATGTTCAGATACGCTGTGGCATTCAATCTTTGCTCAATTGGTATCAAGGGACATGCCGTGTGCCATGAAAAACATTCCCAACAAGTACACCACCGTCACCAGTCTGTACTGTTGTCACCAGGCAGGATGTGGTCCATGGACTCATGCCGCTTATGCCAAATCCTGACTCTGCCATCAGCATGACGCAACAGGAACCGGGATTCGTCGGACCAGGCTATATTTTCCACTCCTGCATTGTCTAGTGTTGGTGATCACGTGCCCACTGGAGCCACGTTCTTCTTGTTTTTAGCTGATAGGAGTGGAACCCGTTGTGGTCATCTGCTGCAATAGCCTCATCCGTGACAAGGATCGGCGAGTTGTGCGTTCCGAGATTACGTTCTGCACACCGACTGTTGTACTGCGCCGTTATTTGTCTGTTTGTGGCCCGCCTGTTAGCTTGCCACGATTCTTGCCATTCTCCTTTGACCATTCTCATCAACGCAGTTGCAGCCCGCAGGACTGCCGCTGACTGGATGTTTTTGTTTGTCGCACCATTCTTGGTAAACCTCAGACACTGTTGTGCGTGAAAAGCCCAGGAGTGGCCGTTTCTGAGATACTGGATCCAGCGCGCCTGCCACTGACGATCATACCACGCTCAAAGCCACTTACGTCACTTCGTTTGGTCCATTCCAATGTTCAATCGAACAGTAACTGAATGCCTCGTGCCCTGTCTGCCTCCTGATACTCTGATTGGTTAGAGATGAAACAATGATGACAGTCTCAGACTGGAAGTACTGTATGTAGCAAACATAGAGCTGCCGAAGAATTCAGTTTGAGTCGTCAGGCAAACATTGCACACCAATGAAAGGCGTGCATATGCACTGCATACAGTTGCTGAGAAATGCCGCTAAATATTGTAGTTATTTAGGCAAAATAATAATTTTAACTTGTTTCGTTGGGCCAGCTTAATGCAATGCAATGCATGGTCCCTAAGTAATAGACAAACCTTTGTTGTTTGAACTTTTCAATAATTGCAGTGCTAGCAACTGTGCATTTTCGATGATTTACAAAATACGAAATAATCTACTTTAACTAGCTTGTTGAGTTGGACCAGATTCAGGGTCCAACGTTAACTTTTTTTCTCACTGGCCCTGTCAGGCCATTTGGCCAAAAAATCTACTAGCCCAAACAGAAGTCTACTGGGCCGGACATGGGTAGTTTATAATGCGTAAAGGCTGACATGCTTTCTTTATATTCAGCTAGTAATTGTACCGTACACAACAATATGAAGAGCATGCATATGCACAGCATTTAGCTGCTGAGAGGTTCTGCAAAATATCAGTTATCTCGGTGAAATAATCTACTTTACCTAGCTTGTTTCGTTGGGCCAGTTTAATGCACTAAGACAAACTTGTTTTTTTAACAACGGGTGAGTTGAGGTTCAATTGCAATGCTAGGAACTCTTTTTGGTGATACGAAATACGATACAAAAATCTAACATTGATTATCTACCATAACCTAATCTTACCTTCTGATTTGTAACTTTGTGTTTGCGACACAGATATATTTTAAAGTTCATTACTGATGTTTTGTCACTGTCACTGTGCAAGAAATGCTGCATGCGTGTTGCTTGCTGAATTCAAGTTGTGAACAGAGGTAGAAGGCGTATTTGCGAAAGCTTTCCTTTCGGGAGGAGGGGCACCACATCAGAGGGGTGCATACCATTCCAGAGATACTGAAATGGAATGAGGCCGGCCTGACTGCTAGGCAAATGCTGGCTGAGGGCTGCTGAGCAGCACACTGAAATGAGTGGGGAGGGGCGCAAAATAGACAGTGTGGCTGTCGACAACGTGGGCTGAGCGGATGAGGCGCAGTGCATCCGAATGAATTTGATTGATTTTTTAAAAATGATTAGGGGGGGACAGATCGACCTGTTATGAATATTGTGGGGCACATATCCCACTCATCCCCATGCCAATTTAGCCTAAATCATAGGGGGCTTATTGGAGCTGTCATTTGTGACTGAGACTTGTAAATGTGTGCTTTAAACAATGTACATTTGTTGATTGCTAGCGCCTACAAATATTATATTTCTTGATACATTTGAAACAAGGTCTAGTTGTGGCCGCAACTGGGCTAGATTGCGAGTGACTCTTGGCGGAATGCATTGCTTGACTGCCATGAGGGTGATAAGCACAATATAGTTATTGAACTGCACCACCCCCAAGACCCCCCACCCCCCACCAAACGATTAGTTCTCGAGTTTGAGATTGTTGAGCAGAGACTGTGTATGTTTTGGTTCTACAAAGCTGTGTCCATCATAACATTCAATAATACATTAATTGCATTCATTCTTGTACCATATTATCAATTATTTGTTATATCGGTTCTGTTGCATACAGTGGGGAGAACAAGTATTTGATACACTGCCGATTTTGCAGGTTTTCCTACTTACAAAGCATGTAGAGGTCTGTAATTTTTATCATAGGTACACTTCAACTGTGTGAGACGGAATCTAAAACAAAAATCCAGAAATTCACATTGTATGATTTTTTAAGTAATTAATTTGCATTTTATTGGCCATGACATAAAGTATTTGATCACCTACCAACCAGTAAGAATTCGGCTCTCACACGACCTGTTAGTTTTTTTCTTTAAGAAGCCCTCTGCTCTCCACTCATTACCTGTATTAACTGCACCTGTTTGAACTCAGATTACCTGTATAAAGACACCTGTCCACACACCAATCAAACCGACTCCAACCTCTCCACAATGGCCAAGACCAGAGAGCTGTGTAAGGACATCAGGGATACAATTGTAGACCTGCACAAGGCTGGGATGGGCTACAGGACAATAGGCAAGCAGCTTGGTGAGAAGGCAACAACTGTTGGCGCAATTATTAGAAAATGGAAGAAGTTCAAGATGACGGTCAATCAACCCTCGGTCTGAGGCTCCATGCAAGATCTCACCTTGGGGCATCAATGATCATGAGGAAGGTGAGGGATCAGCCCAGAACTACACGGCAGGACCTGGTCAATGACCTGAAGAGAGCTGGGACCACAGTCTCAAAGAAAACCATTAGTAACACACTACGCCGTCATGGATTAAAATCCTGCAGCGCACGCAGGTCCCCCTGCTCAAGCCAGCATGTCCAGGCCCGTCTGAAGTTTGCCAATGACCATCTGGATGATCCAGAGGAGGAATGGGAGAAGGTCATGTGGTCTGATGAGACAAAAATATAGCTTTTGGTCTAAACTCCACTCGCCGTGTTTGGAGGAAGAAGAAGGATGAGTACAATCCCAAGAACACCATCCTAACCGTGAAGCATGGAGGTGGAAACATCATTCTTTGGGGATGCTTTTCTGCAAAAGGGGACAGGACGACTGCACCGTATTGAGGGGAGGATGGATGGGGGCCATGTATCGCGAGATCTTGGCCAACAACCTCATTCCCTCAGTAAGAGCATTGAAGATGGGTCATGTGCTGGGTCTTCCCAGCATGACAACGACCCGAAACACACAGCCAGGGCAACTAAGGGGTGGCTCCGCAAGAAGCATCTCCAGGTCCTGGAGTGGCCTAGCCAGTCTCCAGACCTGAACCCAATAGAAAATCTTTGGAGGGAGCTGAAAGTCCGTATTGCCCAGCGACAGCCCCCGAAACCTGAAGGATCTGGAGAAGGTCTGTATGGAGGAGTGGGACAAAATCCCCTAATGCAGTGTGTCAAACCTGGTCAAGACCTACAGAAAACGTATGATCTCTGTAATTGCAGACAAAGGTTTCTGTACCAAATATTAAGTTCTGCTTTTCTGATGTATCAAATACTTATGTCATGCAATAAAATGCAAATTAATTACTTAAAAATCATACAATGTGATTTTCTGGATTTTTGTTTTAGATTCCATCTCTCACAGTTGAAGTGTACCTATGATAAAAATTACCGACCTCTACATGCTTTGTAAGTAGGAAAACCTGCAAAATCGGCAGTGTATCAAATACTTGTTCTCCCCACTGTATATGACAGACAGTTGTTTGTTGGAGCACGTCTCTGGAGCCGTTGAGCCATGTATCAATCCTGCTGTAGGACTCATTGCAGCCAGCAGGTCAAACGAACAACTAAAATTAACAAGTCACTCAGAAAAACTAAGTATAACTCGTGTCAGTAAAAAGAGTTGTTTGCGTATCACTGCATATCACTACAGGAAAGTGCCCCACAGAAACAATAATGTACAGAAACCCCTAGACTATAAATCTGGGTAACCCACCTGGCAGACTGTGATGTATGTGGGGAGCCACAGATCATCAAAATATAAAGGCTCACACCTCTCCTTATGATTCATGATGCTACGCCCTTCAAGAATGAGGCTATAGGCATGCATACTGGACATACCATACTGCATGAATCAGAATGCAGTATTATTTTACCTCTCAAGCTTAAATGGTATACACAGTACCAGTCAAAAGTTTCAACACACCTACTCATTCCAGGGTTTTTCTTTATTTTTACTATTTTCTACATTGTAGAATAATAGTGAATACATCAAAACTATGAAATAACACATACAGAATCATGTAGTAAACAAAAAAGTATTACACAAATCAAAATATATATATTGAGATTCTTCAAAGTAGCCACCATTTGCCCTGATGACGGCTTTGCACACTCTTGGCATTCTCTCAACTAGCTTCGCCTGGAATGCTTTTCCAACAGTCTTGAAGGAGTTCCCACATATGCTGAGCACTTGTTGGCTGCATTTCCTTCACTCTGCGGTCCAACTCATCTCAAACCATCTTAATTGGGTTGAGGTCAGGTGATTGTGGAGGAAGAAAATTATGTACGTTTTACTCCATACATTTTCCCTGACACCCAAAAGTACTTGTTACATTTTGAATGCTTAGCAAGACAGGAAAATGGTCTAATTCACACACTTATCAAGAGAACATCCCTGGTCATCCCAACTGCCTCTGATCTGGCGGATTCACTAAACACAAATGCCCCTGGCTATCCGTAAATATAAAAAACAAGAAAATGGTGCCGCCTGGTTTGCTTAATATAATGAATTTGAAATTATTCATACTTTTACTTTTACTTTTGATACTTAAGTATATTTTAGCAATTACATTTACTTTGATACTTAAGTATATTTAAAACCAAATACTTTTAGACTTTTACTGAAGTAGGATTTTAATGGGTGACTTTCACTTTTACTTGAGTCATTTTCTATTAAGGTAACTTAACTTTTACTCAAGTATGACAATTGGGTACTTTCTCCACAACTGCAGTCAGGGAGCGTCTAAAATTATTCCTAAAGCGATAGATAGATTGACGGCAAGGAAATAGAATACATTTTAAGTGTGGCCCTCTGTACCTCGGTGAAGACAGAATGCGCCCCGCTGGGCAAAATGAGTTTGACACCCCTGGCATAATTGATTGTTCATGTCAGAATATCTGCAGTGTGCATGTATCACAAACCGTCTTGCCAATACCACTTATACTGCTTATTCTGCTTAGTTATTAATTAATTAATTAATTTGATATATATTGACACATTTTATTATCAGCAGCAGCAGTTCGATGCATTGCACCATAATTACTGTATCCGTCCCAACATGAGATTTGAAGATGAAAGCAATAATCAAAATTGGGGAGGGAAAAAGAGAAATGAATGAGATATATTTGACGTTTTAATACAAAAACCAATACAGTATCTAAGTATTTTAGAAACTGATTTGTTTCACAATGGCAATGCAACAGTTGGTGTAGCTTAATTTAGAAATTATTTTCCAGTGACAACCATCCTATTTTGTGATACAGATGCTTAGATAACGACGCTTTCGGGAGAAAACCTCATCTCCGAACAGAACAGAAACAGAACAGAAACTTTTCAGGAAATGAAACAAAAACGCCATATTTTACTATTAAGGAAACTTCCGAAGCTATTTTGAATACATTTTATTGGTCCTAGAGTCATAAACTGTTCAGAGTACATTGAGGGGAGTTACTGCTTTCAATACATAAAAACCCCCAATGAAAATTGGCAAAGATTTAGTTACAAGGTTTTCATCGGACAGTGAAAGTAGATTTAATAGTGAGCTTAATATTATTGTATGCAAAATCATAAAGATTTCTAAATGAATGTCCTGTGTGGCTGTGCCACATTTATACTGTACTACTTGCATTCCATTCTCGAAGGATGGGATGATATTTGAATGTGTGTGCATGTAAACACAGCTCAGATGTTTTCAGAGAAAAACAATATCTAAATGGTACATCGAAACCTCAGTGGCTGATCCAAACTGCTTCCAATGGCCGCCATGTGTTTCCTTTGGGGACGCACGTTCTGTCACTCTATTTGGTCTATGGACATTAACAATTCACTGTGAGTGATGTGCAGACCCTTGGGCAGACTGTGACTGATGTTGGCATGAGTAGAGAGCCCTATGTGTCCAGAGGAGTCACTGTGATGATGGAGCAGCATCCACACTGCATCCACACTCCACAGTGGCTGAAGACTGAGGCTCAGTGCTCACTTATGTAGTAAAAGAAAGCATCAGGAATGGAGGTACAGATGTAGGATCTTAATTTGAGAACTTTCCTGCAATGCAGGACATTTAAAACGTGTAGTGTATTTGAGGTTTAAAAAGCCTTCTGAAGTTTGTAATTTCCACTTTGAAATTTTTGACTTAAAATTCCCTTGTATCAACCCATACATAAATGTCCATTAATTATAATCCACACAATAATTCAAATTTCTTGTTGCTGCAGGATAATTGTCCTTCTGTAGCAAACGGGCTCAAATTAAGATCCTACATCTGTACTCAACCCATCAATGGAAGAATTGTGGAACTTAGCTTTAATTCCATATGTTAGGTTAGTATATAGATATCATAGAAAAACGGTTGACTCTAGAGGGTTAAATAAATAAATGGCCTGCTCTCCAACTGTATTAGGAATGGAAAGAACTCAAGAGTCAAATTGACTGTTTTACACTTACCCTATCAATCTGGTCTTGGACTACCTCATTTGTGACCGACTACCTCGATTCGGTCTTTTGTAGCAACATTTGAAATTGTGTTTTTTACATTGGATAAAAGCAGAGACTCAGAGCTACAAAATGGTATAACATACACTGCAGTTGAGGATCAATGGGAAAGTAAAACGTGTAACCCCACTTCTGAGAAAATGGCCCTTGAATGTTTTGGTACACCTACTGGAGAGCTCTTCTTTGTCTACACCTATTCAGCATCATTGACATCCTCTTAAGACTTAGCCCCACCCATCTCTTTAAGGATTCACATGTGAAGTCATGTGCTAAACAGAGTGAGTAAGGTAGTGTAGTAAACAACCAAAGATTTCAAGACTAAAAAAGACTAAAAGAAAACTCCAGGTAAAAAAACACTTTATCTAGTCCTTGGCCTATATCCTAATCTGACTTTGGTGTAGGTCATGTTGTTCTTCACATTACCATCTCTGGTAAACACATACTATATCAAATAAAATCTAAGTTTATTTGTCACATGTACAGGATACAGAAGGTGTAAACGGTACAGTGAAATGGTTACTTGCATATTTGCATAGTAGCAATATAAAAAAGTAGAAAGTGTCCAGATAAAAATATTTTATAAATATTTTATAATTATTAGATGCTTACCCAGACACACTTGTCTATATTGATGGGTCATGTGAAATAAATGCTATAACCACCCCCCAGCCACATCTAGCTAAATGGATGGGTCACTATTGTCTAGACATATACACGTGTTCATGAAATACGATAGATGGCCGTAATCACCCCCAGACATACCTGGCTAACTGGATGGGGTCATGTAATCATCTGGCGAAGTGGAGTCTTTTGCTTAGACATGTAGCTAGCTAGCTAGCTAAACAATTAACCATAATCCCAACCCATACAGCACAAACGGATTGTCATAACTAGCCACCATGCATGAAATTTTGTAGTATGAATCTGCAGGTAGTTAAAGCTAACCAACTAGGTTCTGTGTTAGCTAGCTAGCTAACATTAGGCTATAACTAGCAATGCAAATGGCTTTCTGAGATACGAATGATATTACTACACACAGATCATACACGTGACGTCAGCTGGCGAGCCAGCAAGCTCACGTACGCAAGCTAGCTAACAGTACTCTTTAACTTGCAATGAAAATGACTTTCTGACTAAATTAGAAACGTGTAAAATCTGAAAATGTAGCTAGACTCTTACCCATCCGTATACATGGATGAACGCTTCATGGCATACTGGAACCACTTTAACTAAGTAAGACATCCTGTGTCGTTTCCGTTTTGTTTGTAGCTACAGCTTATTTGGCCCATTGTGTCAAGTCACTCCGGTTCACACTGATCGTGTGCAGAAAGTAGTCCATCACAACTTTTTCCCACTGATCTTTGTCGATAGCGCCTAAATTCAGGGCAGGAATGTTGTTGAAAGCAGTAGCAACACTTTTGCAGTTCTCCATGGCTAACGTTACATCTTTCAAAAAAGACGCGGTAGCAAGGAATATCTACACATACTGAGCAGCTCATGTTATAGACAGAAGCGTGCTACATGGCAGACCAATCCGAACTCATCTCTCAGCATGTCCAGCCCATCCATTATCTCAGCCAATCATGGCTAGCGGGAAGGTTCCTGTCTTTTTCCGTGGCTAAACCAACTAGACTCGTAATGTAACAATTGTATTCGTATTTACAGATGGCATACAAATGTGTTATTAAGGCACATGAAAGTTCACATGTTACAGAAGGCATTTCTGCCCCAAAAATAATTTTGATAAAATAAAATAAATGTATGTTCAAATGCCTCTCCTGTGAAGTATTGACATGCGACATACGCTTATCTTCCTGAAACGGGTCACATTTGAAGGTGTATTACTGGGCTGCACAACTGCGGTCACTTAAACAATGGACAGCCGACTATCCTTGTTCATGGAGAGGTATCGAAGCCGTAAATGTAACACCTTATGATATAAAATATATTCACTACTTCGGGTCCAAGGCATTGGAGAAAAAAACAACAACATACAATCCAATTTCACGAGGTGGAAAGAACCAATATCGCCAAGCACCATAACTTGGAATAACCCCACTTTACCTCCAGTGGTTAATGACAACACCTTTATGTCCTGGCTCCTAAGTGGCATCATGAATTTTGAACATGTATAATATGATGGATCTCTACTGCAGTAGCGGTGCTTGGGTAAAATCAATGGGGTAAGCCAAGCCAGGGGAAAAAATTGAATATTACACCTAATTGCGTTGTTTGCTCAATAACCATATGACTTTCCACTGTGATACAGTGCCTTCGGAAAGTATTCAGACCCCTTGAAATGTTCCACATTTTGTTACGTTACAGCCTTATTGTAAAATGGATTTTTTTTTAAATTCTCCTCAGCAATCTACCCCATAATAAAAAACAGAAATACCTTATTTACATAAGTATTCAGACCCTTTGCTATGAGACTCGAAATTGAGCTCAGTTGCATTCTGTTTCCATTGATCATCCTTGAGATGTTTCTACAACTTGATTGGAGTCCACCTGTGGTAAATTCAATTGATTGGACCTGATTTGGAAAGGAATACACCTATCTATATAAGGTCCCACAGTTGACAGTGCATTTCAGAGCAAAAACCAAGCCATGAGGTCGAAGGAATTGTCCATAGAGCTCCAAGACAGGATTGTGTCGAAGCACAGATTTGGGGAAGGGTACCAAAACAATTCTGCAGCATTGAAGGTCCCCAAGAGCACAGTGGCCTCCATCATTCTTGAATGGAAGAAGTTTGGAACCACCAAGACTCTTCCTAGAGCTGGCCGCCCGGCCAAACTGAGCAATCGAGGGAGAAGGGCCTTGGTCAGGGAGGTGACCAAGAACCCGATGGTCACTCTGACAGAGCTCTAGAGTTCCTCTGTGGAGATGAGAGAACCTTACAGAAGGACAACCGTCTCTGCAGCACTCCCCCCAATCAGGCCATTATGGTAGAGTGGCCAGACGGACGCCACTCTCAGTTAATGGCACGACAGCCTGCTTAGCGTTTACAAAAGGCACCTAAAGACTCAGATAATGGGAAACAAGATTCTCTGGTCTGATGAAACCCAGATTTAACTCTTTGTCCTGAATGCCAAGCGCCACGTCTGGAGGAAACCTGGCACCATCCCTACGGTGAAGCATGGTGATGGCAGCATCATGCTGTGGGGATGTTTTTCAGCAGCAGGGACTGGGAGACTAGTCAGGATTGAGGCAAAGATGAACGGAGCAAAGTACAGAGAGATCCTTGATGAAAACCTTCTCCAGAGCACTCAGGACCTCAGACTGGAGTGAAGGTTCAGCTTCCAACAGGACAATGACCCTAAGGACACAGCCAAGACAATGCAGGAGTGGCTTAGGGACAAGTCTCTGAATGTCCTTGAGTGGCCCAGCCAGAGCCGGACTTGAATCCGATCGAACATCACTGGAGAGACCTGAAAAAAAGCTGTGCATCGACGCTCCCCATCCAACTTAACAGAGCTTGAGAGGATCTGCAGAGAAGAATGGGAGAAACTCCCCAAATACAGGTGTGCCAAACTTGTAGCCTCATATCCAAGAAGACTTGATGCTGTAATCGCTGCCAAAGTTCCTTCAACAAAGAACTGAGTAAAGTGTCTGATTTCCGTTATTTAAAAAATAAATAATAATAGATTTCTAAAAATCTGTTTTTGCTTCATCATTATGGGGTATTGTGTGTAGATTGGTGAGGGAATAAAAAAAAAATCATTTTTAGAATAAGGCTGTAACGTAACAAAATGTGGAAAAAGTCGAGGGGTCTGAATACTTTCCGAAGGCAGTGTATATAGTCCTATGAGACAATAAGACAGAGTGGCAGAATAAATTCAACCACTCCTTTGTTTCATCACTAAACCGGAGAGCAACATCTGTCCACAAAGCATATTGCATGTAACAAACAGTAGTCCGACATTATCGTACTACTTAACAACTATTGATTTAGAACCACGGAGAGTTACCACAAGTCGCAAAGAAAACAGGAGCTGCCTCCACTATTCCAGGACCATTTCAACTTCAACACTGCTTAGTCTAATACAGTGACAATTAAAAGATACCAACAACAATTTAGTCCAATCAACATAAGCTAAATATGATGTGGCTGTCCATTTTGCTGATTTCTCTGTGTGTGTGTGTGTGTGTGTGTGTGTATGTGTGTGTGTGTGTGTGTTTGTGTGTGTGTGCTTGCAAGTAGAAAAAACATGTTGACTCACCCTACTTGTAGAGAAACGCCAATGCGATCTTCCTCTCTTTCATGTCACTGAAACGGTCTATGACTTTGTCATACAGTAGGCTGCACACTTTTAGTTTTTGTTGTCCTGGCAAATAACCTGATATCTCTAGCTTAAACTGACAGATTCTGATGGGGATTTTTTAAATTATGTTACTTAGATTGACATACGGGTCAATAGACTCTTAAGACTCTTAAGGATTAAAGTGATCAACATAATTATTTCCAAATTCTGTCAAATATTTCAGTTTTTTTTTTTTTTACTTTTTAATATACCAAATCAGAAAGTATTCACATCCCTTGACTTTTTCCATATTTTGTTCTGTTACAGCCTGAATTTAAAATGGATTATGAATTCACTAGGTGGTTTTAATGACCTGATTTCTATAGGTAAATTGTTCCAGTCAGTTGGGTCTGTAGCTGAAACATCTTACTCCAGCCTCATGATGTACTCTTGGGATTTTTTTTATTGTTGTTGTTGTCGAAAGGAGTAGTGAACTATATGAACTATTGATTTGATATATCAGATCCATATGTTGAATGCTTTATCAGAGTACAGATATTCCCTAATTCCTGTTACAGTAAACATGAAGCACTACACAGACACACACACACACACACACACACACACACACACACGCGCGCAAACATACAAACACAGAAATATTGTACAATGACACACACAAAACTAAACCATTTTTCCCCCTTTCCTGAACACAGTGAAAAAAAATATACTCTGGTGCACTTTGACCCTCTAGTCAATGGCAACTGTATCCAGGCAGCCAAAGGCGACAAGCGTTCACTTCACATCTAATCAAATGGCACGGAATCTAATTTGTGAAATGTCAATATGATATCTGGCACAATGGCAAGTGAGAGACAGCCATTGACCATAGAGAACCACTGACTTTATGTTGCAATGTATCCTTCAATTGGAGAGGTGATGGAAGTGATGCCTAGGCCCAGGGAGATATATGGTATGGGGGATATAGCCTAAAGCACTGTAGGCCTATGTGATGATGTGTTAGCTTTAGATGTATGGCTTCTGTCTATTTATAGGAGTACAAGGGAGCCATCCTGGGCACCGTTTAAATGTTTCAATAAATACACCCCCAGGATAGTATGACCATTTTTATTTCTCCAACACCGGATGCTCTGTCTATGTAGCACAATGCATCATTCACTTCACTGGTTCTGATGCCAGCGTCTGCATGCTGACTCTCTGGCTGTGTTTGCATGTGTTAGATAATAATAAAAGAAAAATGATGGTCCATTTGTCTCCCCCCACCAACAGTGATTATCTAATATACCCCCATGTGATCTAGGTTTACATCAGATGTTCAGTTGTGTACATCAGATGTAGATGTTCAGAACAGAACAGTCTAATGAACTCCAATGAGTGGATTACTTACAATGCAAGGACCATGATCACTAGTTAAAGTTAAAGGAGAGACATTGTTGACAACAAAGACTGGATTTCCCATATAATGATGTCGGTTACTGTCACTTCCAGTGTAGTACTGTCTTACAGGGATGACAGGAAGTTGATGTGGGGGAAGCCAGGGAATACATACAGGGAGCATGTGCCGTTGACACATGCATCGTCAGGATATACAAGTAACTGCCAAAATAAAGGAAACACTTCAGTAAATGAGGGATACAAAGTATATTGAAAGCAGGTGCATTCTACACCTGTGTGGTTCCTGAATTAATTAAGCAATTAAAACATCACATCTGCTGAGGTTCATGTATACAAATGCCCACTTGCCCACTCTTTTTGGCTACCATTGCTAGAAGAAGAGATCTGTGACTTTGAAAGAGAGGTTTCAAATGAGCATAGAAGGTTTAAAGGGTGTGTGTGTCTGTCAGTGGAGGCTCCTCAGAGGAGGAAGAGGACGACCATCTTCCTCAGTGAAATCCATAAAAATAAAAATAGTGAAACATTAAAAAGCTATTATTTTGAGATAAAACTATACTAAATATATTCACGTCACCAAATAATTTGTTAAAACACACTATTTTGCAATGAAGGTCTACAGTAGACTTTACAGCACTCTGTAGGGTAGCATCATGGTGTAGCCAGAGAACAGCTAGTTTCCGTCCTCCTCTGGGTATATTGAATTAAAATACAAACTCTATGAGGCTCATGGTTCTCACCCCCTTCCATAGACTAACATAGTAATTATGACAACTTCCGGAGGAGGTCCTTCAACCTATCAGAGCTCTTGCAGCATGAACTGATATGTTGTCCACCCAATCAAAGGATCAGAGAATGAATCTAGTACTGAAAGCATAAGCTACAACTAGCTAGCACTGCAGTGCATAAAATGTGGTGAGTAGTTGACTCAAAGAGCGAGAAAGAGAATAGTTGAACAGTTTTGAACAAATTAATTTCTTCAAAAATTAAGGAGATAAAGAGAGAGAGAGATAAAGAACTAATTATATTTATTTGTATTTTTTTTCACTTTCACTTTCACTTACTTAGTTAGCGAATGCAGCTAGCTAGTTTAGCCTACTCAAACACCCGGCTAAAACAGAGAGGGATGCTATGTTAGCTAGCTGGCTATGGCTATACAACACTGGAACTCCAAGTCAAGGTAAGCTTTTAACTGCTAAAATGCACTGCATGATTGTAGCGGGTTTCCTAACGCGTCAGTTCTAGTAGCTATGTTGACTATGACGTTAGCTAATATGGTGACAACGATGTAGGCTGTGTGTAACGGTTAGCGGTTATGATATGAAGGTTTGGCTTGGAAAGGTTTTTCGCCTGGTCACAGACAGCTGATGTGTTGTGCACTGAAGTCCACAAGCGAAGTGAAAATGTGAGAGGAAGAGATCGCGTAGAAGTGAGAAGGAATTATACAACAAGAAAAGTGATCATGCTGTTTGTATGTGGCTGCTATGAAAGTGAACTCTGTTTGCGTGTGATCAAGGGTGCATCATTCTGCCGATTCTGTTGAAAAATGTTTCTTAAACAGAAGCAAACAGAATGAAACAGGGATAAACATACCTGAATTAGTCCAATATAAACTTGTTTGCAACTGTTGGACTAATGATTACACCCTAGATCAGCTAGATGCAGGCAAGAGTGTGCAAGGCGGTATTGGATGTGTCAATGTCTGTCACCTTGATTACTCAACATTTTCTCTCGACCTGTGCACCTACTCTATAAACTGTCATTCATAGGCTAAGTTGTAGCAACCTCATGATGGGTAAAGGCAAAATTAGAGTATCATGTAGTAGCCTAAACCTATCGCTGTTACATTGAGCTGGGTGAATGGAATATGAATGACAGTCATCCAACATGCTGTTATAGAAATAAGGCCATGCTCATTAAAAAAATTATCGTCCTCGCTCATCTTAAACTGCACCGACCGCCACTGGTGTGTGTGTGTGTGTGTGTGTGTGTGTGTGTGTGTGTGTGTGTGTGTATCTTAACCCTATTGAACACTTATGGGAGATTCTGGAGCGGCACCCAAGACAACGTTTTCCATCACCAACAACAAAACACCAAATGATGGAATTTCTCGTGGAAGAATGATGTCACATCCCTCCAATAGAGTTCCAGACGCTTGTAGAATCTATGCTAAGGTGCATAGAAGCTGTTCTGGTGGCTTTGGCGGCTTGTGGTGGCCCAACGCCCTATTAATTCACTTTATGTTGGTATTTTCTTTATTTTCTCAGTTACCTGTAAATAGCACTGATATTACAGCCAAAGAAGCGGGAAAATCTTATGGAATCTTATTAAAATGTAAACCCTCAAGACAACGGAAGCAGTATAGCAACACAACTCAAACAATCTCTTTGTTATTGATTTCTATGGTTTAGATGATTATCATTATCTAGTGTGGACAGATAACTGGATTTACCAGAACATTTTCATGGATAAGCCATAAAATCATATTAATAAATCCTCTTAGATATAAAGGCCCCTGTTTAGGGGACCTGCGTGGTTCTGGTACTGGTTCTGACGGACATTTTTGCTTATAAATTGATCTGTGGACACCATATTGCATTGAGCGATTGCTCTGGTTCCCACGGACACAATAGTACAGTGGGGTAAAAAAGTATTTAGTCAGCCACCAATTGTGCAAGTTCTCCCACTTAAAAAGATGAGAGAGGCCTGTAATTTTCATCATAGGTACACGTCAACTATGACAGACAAAATCAGAATTTTTTCTCCAGAAAATCACATCGTAGGATTTTTAATGAATTTATTTGCAAATTATGGTGGAAAATAAGTATTTGGTCAATAACAAAAGTTTCTCAATACTTTGTTATATACCCTTTGTTGGCAATGACACAGGTCAAACGTTTTCTGTAAGTCTTCACAAGGTTTTCACACACTGTTGCTGGTATTTTGGCCCATTCCTCCATGCAGATCTCCTCTAGAGCAGTGATGTTTTGGGTGTCGCTGGGCAACACGGACTTTCAACTCCCTCCAAAGATTTTCTATGGGGTTGAGATCTGGAGACTGGCTAGGCCACTCCAGGACCTTAAAATTCTTATAACAAAGCCACTCCTTCGTTGCCCGGGCGGTGTGTTTGGGATCATTGTCATGCTGAAAGACCCAGCCACTTTTCATCTTCAATGCCCTTGCTGATGGAAGGAGGTTTTCACTCAAAATCTCACGATACATGGCCCCATTCATTCTTTCCTTTACACGGATCAGTCGTCCTGGTCCCTTTGCAGAAAAACAGCCCCAAAGCATGATGTTTCCACCCCCATGCTTTACAGTAGATATGGTGTTCTTTGGATGCAACTCAGCATTCTTTGTCCTCCAAACACGACGAGTTGAGTTTTTACCAAAAAGTTATATTTTGGTTTCATCTGACCATATGACATTCTCCCAATCCTCTTCTGGATCATCCAAATGCACTTCTAGCAAACTTCAGACGGGCCTGGACTGGCTTAAGCAGGGCGTCTGGCACTGCAGGATTTGAGTCCCTGGCGCGTAGTGTGTTACTGATGGTAGGCTTTGTTACTTTGGTCCCAGCTCTCTGCAGGTCATTCACTAGGTCCCCCCGTGTGGTTCTGGGATTTTGACCCCACGGAGTGAGATCTTTGCGTGGAGCCCCAGATCGAGGGAGATTATCAGTGGTATTGTATGTCTTCCATTTCCTAATAATTGCTCCCACAGTTGATTTCTTCAAACCAAGCTGCTTACCTATTGCAGATTCAGTCTTCCCAGCCTGATGCAGGTCTACAATTTTGTTTCTGGTGTCCTTTGACAGCTCTTTGGTCTTGGCCATAGTGGAGTTTGGTGTGTGACTGTTTGAGGTTGTGGACAGGTGTCTTTTATACTGATAACTAGTTCAAACAGGTGCCATTAATACAGGTAACGAGTGGAGGACAGAGGAGCCTCTTAAAGAAGAAGTTACAGGTCTGTGAGAGCCAGAAATCTTGCTTGTTTGTAGGTGACCAAATACTTATTATCCACCATAATTTGCTAATAAATTCATTAAAAATCCTACAATGTGATTTTCTGGAAAAAATGTTCTCAATTTGTCTGTCATAGTTGACGTGTACCTATGATTAAAATTACAGGCCTCTCTCATCTTTTTAAGTGGGAGAACTTGCACAATTGGTGGCTGACTAAATACTTTTTTTTCCCCACTGTATGTTCTGAGCCTGTGTGACGTATGATGTGAAATCTGAAACCACTTGAAGCTGGGATGTCCATCCTACCATTTCATTCACTCTTCTGACTGTCCATGAACTCCTGGCTGAACCCTACATCACAGCCACTGACAAAGCACATGCCTGCAATCCTTACATTGTAGCGTAGCAGGATAGAGTGGTTTCCTTGCTGTAGCACATCGATTTATAGGTATTAATGTAAAATAATTAGTAGATTTTAAACAAAAAAAATGTTGTTTGTCATAGACGGACAATATTATTATGAGATAAAAGGTGTTGCTAACGAGTTCAGGAAGCCAAGCTAGAGCTCTGTGAGACTTTCACAGCGATGTGGACAGACGTTTTGATCAAGAGAGACCTTTAGAAAATATGTACATTTTCTCTAACACTAAACATACAAATAAGGATTTTAAAGTCATAAGGAAGGTGAAATCTTATAGTTAGTCGTATTATAATTTGATTATTCTATATTTAGAAAGCATCGTAATTTCAAGCCTTATATTTCTATTATATTTGTACTGTGTACTTGAGCTTGTGTCCTCAAAAGGGACTACACCTCAGCAATGTATAACTATTTATTTTTTGGGGGGAGGATGCAGCATTACTAGTTATTGTTTATGGCCCTCTCATGATAAAGAATTACTTTTTGAAATTACGTAGATTACATTTTCGATTACATTTAGTTACATTTAACTGTTTTAAAGCACATTAGAAGACCAGTGAGTCTTTGAAAACTCATTACTGTTGATCCAGTTTAAAATTTTATTTTTGATAGGAGTTATATTGACAAGTCATCAAATATTTGTTTTATTTTTATGACAGCTAGGGGCTAAACACATTTAGCAACAGTCAGGTGAAAGTATTATTTCAGTTAATAGCCTAGAGATTTCAGCTGTCATGTGGAGTTTCACTCTATGTGTAAATTCCTCTTGGGTTATGAGAGATTGAGGTTGACCTATTAATATTTAATGATGGTGGTGGATGTCTAGATGTCTGACTGATTCGCTTTGCTGTGTCTACCACTACTGCTTAACTCTAGCCTGGTCTAAAGCATGCTGGACCTGTGCCAAAAACACAATCATTCATCTTAGAGGCATTACTACAACTCTCAACCAGTGGCATAGGCAGAAATCCGTGATGGCAGGGCCAGCAAAAATGTAGGGGCGGCAAAATTTAGGCACTCAAATCATCATTCAATTATCATTAAAGCCTACCCTATACCCTACTGTAATCGATCGCACACAACAAACCATCTAACGTTATTTCGCATACCAAATAGTCTTGTAGGGCTACGTAAATCAATGACTCTTGCATTTAACATGCAACTCACATAGACCTACACATGATAAACCTTAGGCCTATAGCTTAATTTATAGACAATGAGACTAGAACATAATGCTGTGATATGACATTAATAATCACAATAGGCCTCTCAGATCACTGGCTCAGCAACCAGGAGATAGTAGGTAAGGCTAGGCGGCCACCAATGTAACTATTTAATAATAGGAAAGCCGAGAGCATCATATTATCATATTGCCTCAACAAATTTACTTTTGTATTACTTAATTACTCTGCTATTTTCTATCTTAATATGCTATATATACAAAAGTATGTGGACACATCCATTGCTGACAGGTGTATAAAATCGAGCACACAGCCATGTATCTCCATAGACAAACATTGGCAGTAGAATGGCCTTACTGAAGAGCTCAGTGACTTTCAACGTGGCACCGTCATAGGATGCCACCTTTCCAACAATTTCTGCCCTGCTAGAGCTGCCCCGGTCAACTGTAAGTGCTGTTATTGTGAAGTGGAAAAGTCTAGGAGTAACAACGGCTCAGCCACGAAGTGGTAGGCCACACAAGCTCACAAAATGGGACCGCCGAGTGCTGAAGCGCGTAAAATCATCTGTCCTCAGTTGCAACACTCACTACCGAGCACGCCCCCATCTACATCGACGGGGTGGCAGTGGAGCAGGTAGACAGCTTCAAGTTCCTCGGTGTCCAAATTACTAAAGACTTTAAATGGTCCAAACACACACGCACAGTCGTGAAGAAGGCACGACTGTGCCTCTTCCCCCTCAGGAGGTTGAAAAAGTTTGGCATGGGCCCTCAAATCCGCAAAAGGTTCTACAGCTGCACCATTGAGAGCACATTGACTGGCTGCATCACTGCTTGGTATGGCAATAGCCCTGCCCTCGATCACATGGCGCTACAGAGGGTTGTGCGGACAGCCCAGTACATCACTGGGGCCGAACTCCCTGGCATCCAGGACCTCTATATCAGGCGGTGTGAAAAGAAGGCCCGGAAAATCGTCAAAGACTCCAACCACCCAAGCCATAGACTATTTTCTCTGCTGCCGCATGGCAAGAGGTGCCGGTGCATTAAGTCTGACAACAACAGGCTCTTGAACAGCTTCTAACCCCAAGCAATACAACTGATAAATAGCTAACAAAATAGCTACACAGACTATCTTAGTTAACCTTGTATCTTTTATTGATCTTTTATTTCAATCTATGCACTGTCTCTATGCACACTCACAGGGCCCAACACACTCACACACACACTGTCACTTCAACACACACACAAAAACTCACTCCATCATCTTCTCACTCACACATAATATACACATACATTTATACTGACTCTACACACACACACACATTACAAGCTGCTGCTACTCTGTTTATCTTATATCCTGTTGCCTAGTCCCCTTACCCCGATACATATCTACCTCCATCACTCCAGTATCCCTGCATAAGTAAATATGGTATTGGAACTGACTTTTTAAATATTTCCTGGTAATAGTATGCTTACTTACTTACTTTATTGTGTATATTTCAGTGGAGGCTGCTGAGGGGAGGACAGCTCATAATAATGGCTGGAACGGCGCGAATGGAATAGCATCAAACATATGGAAACCATGTGTTTGATGTATTTGATACCATTCCACCAATTTCACTCCAGTCATTACCACGAGCCCGTGCTCCCAATTAAGGTGCCACCAACCTCCTGTGTCATATTTCCTATTATTATTTAGTGTTTTTTTCTAGTAATACATTATTGGTATTGCATTGTTGGGTTTTGAGTTTGCAAAAAAGGCTTTTCACTGTACTTGTGACATTAAAACCTGAAACTTGAACATCCGTGCCCGACCTCACTAATGCTTGTGGGTAAATGGAAGCAAGTCCCCGCAGCAATGTTCCAACATCTAGTGGAAAGCCTTTCCAGAAGAGTGAAGGCTGTTATAGCAGCAAAGGGGGACCAACTCCATATTAACGCCCATGATTTTGGAATGAGATGTTCGACAAGCAGGTGCCCACATACTTTTGGTAATGTAGTGTATAATAAGAGGTGCGATTTTCTCCATGTAGGCCTACTCCTTATTTTAAATAACATAGAGTGCCTTATATTTCAAAACTCGAGTCTCAAGCTAGGCTATATGATAACACTGGTAATAGGTCAGTTGTTGTAGCCTATTACTAGAGGCACATCGGAGCATCAATTGAAACAACTTGTTTTTTTATTTCACTGGACATGGTCTCAGCAGAGGGAGGGAGAGAGTGTGAGTTGAAGTGGAGAAGCATGTTTCATGATTTCTAAAAGTGTTGAATAAAAACAGAGCTGTAATGCTGTGTCATGCCCTGGCCTTGAGAGGCTGGTGGTCTTTAGTTGGTTTGGTCAGGGCGTGAGGATCTATGTTAGAAATTCTATGTTTAGGATCTAGATGTGTTGTTTCTATGTTTGGCCGGGTGTGATTCCTAATCAGAGACAGCTGTCGCTCGTTGTCTCTGATTGGGGATCATACTTAAGTAGCCTGTTTGCCTACCTTAGTTGTGGGATCTTGTTCCATGTTAGGCTTGTATGTGTTTAGCCTGAGGACTTCACGTTACGTTGTTTCTTGTTTTGTTTATGATTATTGAGTTAAATAAACATGTTCGCATACCACGCTGCACCTTGGTCTGACCTGTCTCTCAACGATCGTGACAGAAGATCCCACCAAAAACGGACCAAGTAGCGTGCCCAGGAGCAGCAGACACCCTGGACACAGGTGGGGAAGAGTTTTTGGACATGGGAGGAGATTTTGGCAGGTAAAGGACCCTGGGCGAAGGAGGAGGCCCAAGCAGGAGAGGAACACAGAAGGCGCCGGCCGAGGAGGAAGCCCGAGAGACAGCCCCAAGATAATTTTTAAAAAGGGTGGTCGGGGATCGATAGAGAAGAGCCCCGACCACTGCACTCGTAGAGCTCCAGCGCCGGTTCCCAGTCCGGTACGCCTCGTGCCTGCTCCCCGCACCAAACCAGTGGTGTGGGTTCCCAGTCTGGCCCGGCCCGTTCCTGCTCCACGCACCAAGCCAGTGGTGCGTGTCGCCAGCCCGGTTGCCCCGTACCTGCTCCCCGCACCAAGCCAGTGGTGCGTGTTCCCAGTCCAGTACGGCCCGTCCCTGCTCCTCGCACCAAACCAGTGGTGTGTGTTCCCAGTCCGGTACGGCCCGTGCCTGCTCCTCGCACCAGACCAGTGGTGCGTGTCCCTAGTCCGGCCCGGCCCGTGCCTGCTCCTCGCACCAAGCCAGTGGTGCGTGTTCCCAGTCTGGCACGGCCCGTGCCCGTTCCACCGGTGCCTGGTCCAGCTCCGGTCAGCGTATCCACTCCGGAGCCAGAGCAGTCCGCTCCAGCGGTGTCCAGTCCAGCTCCGGTCAGCGGCTCCACTCCGGAATCAGAGCAGTCCGCTCCACCGGTGCCCAGTCCAGCTCCGGTCAGCGGCTCCACTCCGGAGCCAGCGCAGTCCGCTCCACTGGTGCCCAGTCCAGCTCCGGTCAGCGGCTCCACTCCAGGCCCAGACGTCAGCCCCTCTCCAGGGTCGGGGCCTCCCACACCAGGGTCCAGACAGGGCTTGGTGCATCGCGGAAGGATTGCCGATCCAGGCCCAGACGTCAGCCCCTCTCCAGGTTCGGGGCCTCCCACACCAGGGTCCAGACAGGGCTTGGTGCATCGTGGGAGGAAGGAGAGGGGAAGCATCGCGTGGAGGTCCAGACCAGACCAGGGGCGCAACGGGGAGGCAGAGAGGGAGAGGTCGTCACGCCCGGAGCCAAATCCGCCTCAGAGGCGGAATGCCCACCCGGACCCTACCCTAATGAGTCAGGTTGGTGTGGCCGGAGTACGCACCTTTGGGGGGGGGTACTGTCACGCCCTGGCCTTGAGAGGCTGGTTGTCTTCAGTTGGTTTGGTCAGGGCGTGAGGATCTATGTTAGAATTTCTATGTTTAGGATCTAGATGTGTTGTTTCTATGTTTGGCTGGGTGTGATTCCCAATCAGAGACAGCTGTCGCTCGTTGTCTCTGATTGGGGATCATACTTAAGTAGCCTGTTTGCCTACCTTAGTAGTTGGATCTTGTTCCGTGTTAGGCTTGTATGTGTTTAGCCTGAGGACTTCACGTTACGTTGTTTCTTGTTTTGTTTGTTTATTGAGTTAAATAAATATGTTCGCATACCAAGCTGCACCCTGGTCTGACCCGTCCCTCAACGATCGTGACATGCAGATTTTTTTTTTTTACTCACTCTTAAAAACAGCCCCCCCCTTTGCTGTATTCTTTGACAATCTCTCTCAAGGCATGGTTTTGAAATCTTACTCCCGATGTCCACCAGATGCATATGCGTTTTGTTTTGCCGGATGTCTAGCCTGCATTTTCCATACTTGACGCACAAAAAAGCTAGCTAGTTGGAGTGTCTGTGTGTACTTCCTAGTGGCGATTTTAGCATGTACATCTTGGTGGGGGAAAAAAATTAAATAATAATTGGGGGATGCATGCCAGCAAAGCCACTACACAACACTAAACAATACATTCATTGCACTATAACAGTGACAAACGGTGCCCACAAAGTGTTAGGGCCTACATAAAGCTGTCCCAACTGCAGAGCTTTCTTTTCAGCACCATGGAGTGAATCCTTACCACCTATCACGGCTCAGGAAAAGACCCAGATGCAGACAGTTCGAATAACGGACGTTTATTATATAAACGGGGGCAGGCAAAGGACAGGTCAAGGGCAGGCAGAGGTCAGTAATCCAGGGCAGTGTCAAACGGTACAGATCGGCAGGCAGGCTCAGGGTCAGGGCAGGCAGAAAGATCAAAACCCAGAAAACTAGAAAACAGGAGTACGAAAAAGACACTGGTAGGCTTAACGAGACAAGACGAACTGACAACAGACAAACAGAGAACACAGGTATAAATGCACAGGGGAAGATGGGCGACATACAATTGAAGTCGTAAGTTTACATACACTTAGGTTGGAGTCATTAAAACTAGTTTTTCAACCACTACACACATTTCTTGTTAACAAACTATAGTTTTGGCAAGTCGGTTAGGACATCTACTTTGTGCATGACACAAGTAATTTTTCCAACAATTGTTTACAGACAGATTATTTCACTGTATCACAATTCCAGTGGGTCAGAGGTTTACATACACTAAGTTGACTGTGCCTTTAAACAGCTTGGAAAAGGCTGAAGAACACCATCCCAACCGTGAAGCACGGGGGTGGCAGCATCATGCTGTGGGGGTGCACTTCACAAAATAGATGGCATCATGAGGAAGGAAAATTATGTGGATATATTGAAGCAAGACCCCAAGCATACTTCCAAAGTTGTGGCAAAATAGCTTAAGGACAACAAAGTCAAGGTATTGGAGTGGCCATCACAAAGCCCTGACCTCAATTCTATAGAACATTTGTGGGCAGAACTGAAAAAGCGTGTGCGAGCAAGGAGGCCTACAAACCTGATTCAGTTACACCAGCTCTGTAAGAAGGAATGGGCCAAAGGGAATCTTGTGGAAGGCTACCCGAAATATTAGACCCAAGTTAAACAATTTAAAGGCAATGGAACCAAATACTAATTGAGTGTATGTAAACTTCTGACCCACTGGGAATGTGATGAAATAAATAAAAGCTGAAATAAATAATTCTCTCTACTATTATTCTGACATTTCACATTCTTAAAATAAAGTGGTGATCCTAACTGACCTAAGACAGGGAATTTTTACTAGGATTAAATGTCAGGAATTGTGAAAAACTGAGTTTAAATGTATTTGGCTAAGGTGTATGTACACTTTCGTCTTCAACTGTATCTCCCTGGCATATTACATCATTTATGCAGCAGCATACAATACATTTTTGGACTCACCTTGTTGTGCTGTGCTCACTTGAACAGGATGGTGGCGCTGCGTTCCATCTTGTGGGCTCTAGAAAGAGGCCCGAAATCCCGACGTGGAATTCTGAGTTGAATTCTGAGCTTGTTTTATCTGAGTTCCCAGTTGTCTTGAACTCACTGAAGTCTGAGATTTCCCAGTTCCGAGTTTGCAGTTGTTTTGAAGACGGCAAAAGTCATGCTGGATTGACAGCATGGCCAATGTATTCAAACTTTTCTGGCCCATGGCGTTACCCCCTTTTTCATGATATCCAATTGGTAGTTACGATCTTGTCTCATCGCTGCAACTCCCCTACGGACTTGGCGAATGTCGAGAGCCAAGACGCATTGCTTCTTGAAACACAGCTCGCTTAACCCAGAAGCCAGCCGTACCAATGTGTCGGAGGAATCACTGTTGAACTGACGACCGAAGTCAGCTTGCAGGAGCCCGGCCCTCCACAAGGAGTTGCTAGAGCACGATGAGACAAGGACATCCCGGCCGGCCAAACCCTCCCCTAACCCGGACGACGCTGGGCCAATTGTTCACCGCCTCATGGGTCTCCCAGTCACAGCCGACTGTGACACAGCCTGGGATCGAACCCGGGGCTGCAGTGGCGCCTTAGCACACATTGTTGAATTTGCGATTTCCAAATTGTTGTGTAAAGTTTATATCCAATGGCTGATGAGCACCGGTACGTTTTATCTATAATTTCTCTTCATGTGACAAGGATGGAAAATTATTTGCCAGTAGATTGCCGACTTGATGCATGATGATGACTGCTTGTCTAGCTTGCTAGCTAAGATTTTGAAAGTATGATGTTGACATGATCAGTCCAATCAAACCTACGGTACATATAACTTGATTTGACGTCATTTTATCTGTGGCCTAAGACCTTCAGCCTTCTTGGATGGGCACTTCTAATGTAAGTCTATGGTAGCACCCAAGGGGATTGCATTTTCAAGCTCTACCCGTAGATTTTGCTGTGACGTAGTGTCCCCATGAGTGACAGAACACTGAGCCAATCACGGCACAACTAGAGAACATTACCAACCCCTATGCTCCGTATTTTCCTCTGGCTGCCCCACCACCCCAGAAAGCACTGAGCTAGGCTGAAACACCTGCATTTTGGAGCTGCCTTACTCAAGAATGCAAAAAAGAGACCATGTTTGTATACGGCTTTATTAACTTAATGATTTTTTTTTTTTTTTTACATTGTTTGCAAACTGATATGTGAGACGTATTAATGCCAAAACAACATGCAAAACAGGCAACAAAACAGGTGGGGCTCAGTACAGAGAGATCCTTGATGAAAACCTGCTCCAGAGCACTCAACACCTCAGACTGGGGTGAAGGTTCAACTTCCAACAGGACAGCCACCGTAAGCACACAGCCAAGACAACGCAGGAGTGGCTTCGGGACAAGTTTCTGAATGTCCTTGAGTGGCCTAGCCAAAGCCCAGACTTGATCAAACATCTCTGGAGAGACCTGAAAATAGCTGTACAGTGACACTCCCCATCCAACCTGACAGAGCTTGAGAGGATCTGCAGAGAAGAATGGGAGAAAGGCCCCGTGTAGCTCAGTTGGTAGAGCATGGCGTTTGCAACACCAGGGTTGTGGGTTCGATTCCCACGGGGGGCCAGTATGAAAATATATATTGTCACACCCTGGCTCTGGGGACTCTATATGTTGAGCCAGGGTGTGTAGATTCTATGTGTTTATGTTCTGTGTGGGAGTTCTAGTTGTCGATTTTCTATGTTGGCCAGAGTGGCTCCCAATCAGAGGCAACGAGTGTCAGCTGTTGCTGGTTGTCTCTGATTGGGAGCCATATTTAAACAGTCTGTTTCCCTTAGTGTTTGTGGGATCTTGTTTCCGTTTGGTTTGTTTCTGTGTTAACCGTAGGACTGCACGTTTCGTTTATTGTTTTGTTGTTATATTATCACTTAAGATAATAAAGTTAAGTATGTTCGCAACCAACGCTGCGCATTGGTCTACTCTCTACGACGATCGTGACAGAAGATCCCACCATACCAGGACCAAGCAGCGTGTCCAGGAGCAGGCAGCCTGGACGTGGGAGCAAATATTGGATGGGCAGGGGTCCTGGACCTGGGAGGAAATCCAGGCCGGGATGGATCGCCGTCCATGGAGTGAGACGGTAGAGGCGCGACGGAGAGAGGAGCAACGGCGTCAACAGTGTCGTCGTCGGACGGACGAGAGGCAACCCCAAAAAATTTTTTGGGGGGGCACATGGCATGGACGACGGGGCTGCTGGAGGCATATAAGGGGCGAGTTCAGAAGGCCACCAGGTTACGGGAGCCATTGGTGAGAAGAGGGAAGGAAGATGTAGAGGCACGGCGAGAGGTACTGAGGTGTATTGCCAGTCCGGTCCGGCCCGTTCCTGATCCCCGTTTAAGGCCAGTGGTGTGTGTTCCCAGTACGGTCCGGCCTGTTCCTGTTCCTCGCACCAAGCCTAGGGTGCGCGTCGCCAGCCCGGCCCGGCCTGTTCCTGCTCCTCGCACCAAGCCTACGGTGTGCGTCGCCAGCCCGGCCCGGCCTGTTCCTGCTCCTCGCACCAAGCTTACGGTGTGCGTCGCCAGCCCGGCCCGGCCTGTTCCTGCCCCTCGCACCAAGCCTACGGTGTGCGTCGCCAGCCCAGCCCGGCCTGTTCCTGCCCCTCGCACCAAGCCTACGGTGCGCGTCGCCAGCCCGGCCCGGCCTGTTCCTGCCACTCGCACCAAGCCTACGGTGCGCGTCGCCAGCCCAGCCCGGCCTGTTCCTGCTCCTCGCACCAAGCCTACGTTGCGCGTCGCCAGCCCGGCCCGGCCTGTTCCTGCCACTCGCACCAAGCCTACGGTGCGCGTCGCCAGCCCGGCCCGGCCTGTTCCTGCTCCTCGCACCAAGCCTACGGTGCGCGTCGCCAGCCCGGCTCGGCCTGTTCCTGCCACTCGCACCAAGCCAGGGGTGCGAGTCGTCAGCCCGGTACGGCCCGTTCCTGCTCCACGCACCAACCCAGGGGTGCGTATCGTCAGCCCGGTCCGGCCCGTTACTGCTCCACGCACCAAAGCAGGGGTGCGCGTCGTCAGCCTGGTCCGGTTCGTTCCTGCTCCACGCACCAAGCCAGGGGTGCGTATCGCGTCAGCCCGGTCCGCCCGTTGCTCTCCACGCACCAAGCCAGGAGTGCGCGATCGTCAGCCGGTCCGTCGTTCCTGCTCCACGCACCAAGCCAGGGGTGCGGCGTGCGTCAGTCCGCACAACCGTGCCTGGGTCACCGGTGCCTGATCAGGTACCGGTCAGCTGCTCCACAACGGAGCTTAAGCAATCCGCTCCTTCGATGTCCAGTCCAGCTCCAGCCAGCGGGGCCAGACCGGACCAGGGGGTGCTACGGGGGATTATTGAAGGGTGGTGAGTCAAGCCCGGGCCGGAACCGCCTCCGAGGAGGAATGCCCACCCAGCCCTCCCCTGTTTGGGTTTTGTTGAGGCGCGGTCGCAGTCCGCGCCTTTGGGGGGGTACTGTCACACCCTGGCTCTGGGGACTCTATATGTTGAGCCAGGGTGTGTAGATTCTATGTGTTTATGTTCTGTGTGGGAGTTCTAGTTGTCGATTTTCTATGTTGGCAAGTGGCTCCCAATCAGAGGCAACGAGTGTCAGCTGTTGCTGGTTGTCTCTGATTGGGAGCCATATTTAAACAGTCTGTTTCCCTTAGTGTTTGTGGGATCTTGTTTCCGTTTGGTTTGTTTCTGTGTTAACCGTAGGACACGTTTCGTTTATTGTTTTGTTGTTATATTATCACTTAAGATAATAAAGTTAAGTATGTTCGCAACCAACGCTGCGCATTGGTCTACTCTCTACGACGATCGTGACATATATATATAT
>NW_025536112.1:0-68757 GCF_020615455.1 Coregonus clupeaformis | reverse complement strand
AAAGAGGGCGATAGGAAGGGGGTAGAGGAGTGGTGATTAGGGGAGTGGCGATAGGGAAGGGGGGTAGAGGAGTGGTGATTAGGGGAGTGGCGATAGGAAGGGGGTAGAGGAGTGGTGATTAGGGAGTGGCGATAGGAAGGGGGGTAGAGGAGTGGTGATTAGGGGAGTGCCTAGGGGTTTTGACGGGAGCGTGAAAGATGGGGATAGGAAGGGGGGTAGAGGAGTGGTGATTAGGGGAGGCGATAGGAAGGGGGTAAAGGAGTGGTGATTAGGGGAGGCGATAGGAAGGGGGGTAGAGGAGTGGTGATTAGGGGAGTGGCGATAGGAAGGGGGTAGAGGAGTGGTGATTAGGGGAGTGCCTAGGGGTTTTGACGGGAGTGTGAAAGAGATGGGGATAGGAAGGGGGTAGAGGAGTGGTGATTAGGGGAGTGGCGATAGGAAGGGGGGTAGAGGAGTGGTGATTAGGGGAGTGGCGATAGGAAGGGGGGTAGAGGAGTGGTGATTAGGGGAGTGGCGATAGGAAGGGGGGTAGAGGAGTGGTGATTAGGGGAGTGCCTAGGGGTTTTGACGGGAGTGTGAAAGATGGGGATAGGAAGGGGGGTAGAGGAGTGGTGATTAGGGGAGTGGCGATAGGAAGGGGGGTAGAGGAGTGGTGATTAGGGGAGTGGCGATAGGAAGGGGGGTAGAGGAGTGGTGATTAGGGGGAGTGGCGATAGGAAGGGGGGTAGAGGAGTGGTGATTAGGGGAGTGGCGATAGGAAGGGGGTAGAGGGAGTGGTGATTAGGGGAGTGGCGATAGGAAGGGTAGAGGAGTGGTGATTAGGGGAGTGCCTAGGGGTTTTGGCGGGAGTGTGAAAGATGGGGATAGGAAGGGGGGTAGAGGAGTGGTGATTAGGGGAGTGGCGATAGGAAGGGGGTAGAGGAGTGGTGATTAGGGGAGTGGCGATAGGAAGGGGGTAGAGGAGTGGTGATTAGGGGAGTGGCGATAGGAAGGGGGGTAGAGGAGTGGTGATTAGGGGAGTGGCGATAGGAAGGGGGGTAGAGGAGTGGTGATTAGGGGGAGTGGCGATAGGAAGGGGGGTAGAGGAGTGGTGATTAGGGGAGTGCCTAGGGGTTTTGGACGGGAGCGTGAAAGAGGGCGATAGGAAGGGGGGTAGAGGAGTGGTGATTAGGGGAGTGGCGATAGGAAGGGGGGTAGAGGAGTGGTGATTAGGGGAGTGCCTAGGGTTTTGGACGGGAGCGTGAAAGAGGGCGAGAGGAAGGGGGTAGAGGAGTGGTGATTAGGGGAGTGCCTAGGGGTTTTGGACGGAGCGTGAAAGATGGGGATAGGAAGGGGTAGAGGAGTGGTGATTAGGGGAGTGGCGATAGGAAGGGGGGTAGAGGAGTGGTGATTAGGGAGTGGCGATAGGAAGGGGGGTAGAGGAGTGGTGATTAGGGGAGTGCCTAGGGGTTTTGGACGGGAGCGTGAAAGAGGGGGATAGGAAGGGGGGTAGAGGAGTGGTGATTAGGGGAGTGCCTAGGGGATTTGGACGGGAGAGTGAAAGATGGCGATAGGAAGGGGGGTAGAGGAGTGGTGATTAGGGGAGTGGCGATAGGAAGGGGGGTAGAGGAGTGGTGATTAGGGGAGTGGCGATAGGAAGGGGGTAGAGGAGTGGTGATTAGGGGAGTGCCTAGGGGTTTTGGACGGGAGCGTGAAAGAGGGGGGATAGGAAGGGGGGTAGAGGAGTGGTGATTAGGGGAGTGGCGATAGGAAGGGGGTAGAGGAGTGGTGATTAGGGGGAGTGCCTAGGGTTTTGGACGGGAGCGTGAAAGAGGGCGATAGGAAGGGGGGTAGAGGAGTGGTGATTAGGGGAGAGTGGCGATAGGAAGGGGGGTAGAGGAGTGGTGATTAGGGGAGTGCCTAGGGGATTTGGACGGAGAGTGAAAGATGGCGATAGGAAGGGGGGTAGAGGAGTGGTGATTAGGGAGTGGCGATAGGAAGGGGGTAGAGGAGTGGTGATTAGGGGAGTGGCGATAGGAAGGGGGGTAGATGAGTGGTGGATTAGGGGAGTGGCGATAGGAAGGGGGTAGAGGAGTGGTGATTAGGGGGAGTGCCTAGGGGTTTTGGACGGGAGAGTGAAAGAGGGCGATAGGAAGGGGGGTAGAGGAGTGGTGATTAGGGGAGTGGGGATAGGAAGGGGGGTAGAGGGGTGGTGATTAGGGGAGTGGCGATAGGAAGGGGGGTAGAGGAGTGGTGATTAGGGGAGTGGCGATAGGAAGGGGGGTAGAGGAGTGGTGATTAGGGGAGTGCCTAGGGGTTTTGGACGGGAGCGTGAAAGAGGGGGATAGGAAGGGGGTAGAGGAGTGGTGATTAGGGGAGTGGCGATAGGAAGGGGGGTAGAGGAGTGGTGATTAGGGGAGTGCCTAGGGGTTTTGGACGGGAGCGTGAAAGAGGGCGATAGGAAGGGGGTAGAGGAGTGGTGATTAGGGGAGTGGCGATAGGAAGGGGGGTAGAGGAGTGGTGATTAGGGGAGTGCCTAGGGGATTTGGACGGGAGAGTGAAAGATGGCGATAGGAAGGGGGGTAGAGGAGTGGTGATTAGGGGAGTGGCGATAGGAAGGGGGGGTAGAGGAGTGGTGATTAGGGGAGTGCCTAGGGGTTTTGGACGGGAGCGTGAAAGAGGGGGATAGGAAGGGGGTAGAGGATGGTGATTAGGGAGTGGCGATAGGAAGGGGGGGTAGAGGAGTGGTGATTAGGGAGTGCCTAGGGGATTTGGACGGGAGAGTGAAAGAGGGGGGATAGGAAGGGGGTAGAGGAGTGGTGATTAGGGGAGTGGCGATAGGAAGGGGGTAGATGAGTGGTGATTAGGGAGTGGCGATAGGAAGGGGGGTAGAGGAGTGGTGATTGGGGAGTGCCTAGGGGTTTTGGACGGGAGAGTGAAAGAGGGCGATAGGAAGGGGGTAGAGGAGTGGTGATTAGGGGAGTGGGGATAGGAAGGGGGGTAGAGGGGTGGTGATTAGGGGAGTGGGGATAGGAAGGGGGGTAGAGGAGTGGTGATTAGGGGAGTGGCGATAGGAAGGGGGGTAGAGGTGTGGTGATTAGGGGAGTGCCTAGGGGTTCACCAGAACCAAATGACTGCACAGATTTAGGTCCAAGCTCCACACCACGACTGACCTTACACCCTGAGGGGGACCAGGTCCAAGCTCCACACCACGACTGACCTTACACCCTGAGGGGACCAGGTCCAAGCTCCACACCACGACTGACCTTACACCCTGAGGGGACCAGGTCCAAGCTCCACACCACGACTGACCTTACACCCTGAGGGGGACCAGGTCCAAGCTCCACACCACGACTGACCTTACACCCTGAGGGGGACCAGGTCCAAGCTCCACACCACGACTGACCTTACACCCTGAGGGGACCAGGTCCAAGCTCCACACCACGACTGACCTTACACCCTGAGGGGGACCAGGTCCAAGCTCCACACCACGACTGACCTTACACCCTGAGGGGGACCAGGTCCAAGCTCCACACCACGACTGACCTTACACCCTGAGGGGGACCAGGTCCAAGCTCCACACCACGACTGACCTTACACCCTGAGGGGGACCAGAGTACCCATTAGGTCCAAGCTCCACACCACGACTGACCTTACACCCTGAGGGGGACCAGAGTACCCATTAGGTCCAAGCTCCACACCACGACTGACCTTACACCCTGAGGGGGACCAGGTCCAAGCTCCACACCACGACTGACCTTACACCCTGAGGGGGACCAGGTCCAAGCTCCACACCACGACTGACCTTACACCCTGAGGGGACCAGGTCCAAGCTCCACCACGACTGACCTTACACCCTGAGGGGGACCAGGGTACCCATTAGGTCCAAGCTCCACACCACGACTGACCTTACACCCTGAGGGGGACCAGGTCCAAGCTCCACACCACGACTGACCTTACACCCTGAGGGGGACCAGGTCCAAGCTCCACACCACGACTGACCTTACACCCTGAGGGGGACC
This sequence comes from Coregonus clupeaformis, assembly GCF_020615455.1. Lineage (NCBI taxonomy): Eukaryota > Metazoa > Chordata > Actinopteri > Salmoniformes > Salmonidae > Coregonus > Coregonus clupeaformis. The sequence continues at coordinate 64,756 of NW_025536112.1, read as the reverse complement.
AGGGTACCCATTAGGTCCAAGCTCCACACCACGACTGACCTTACACCCTGAGGGGGACCAGGGTACCCATTAGGTCCAAGCTCCACACCACGACTGACCTTACACCCTGAGGGGGACCAGGTCCAAGCTCCACACCACGACTGACCTTACACCCTGAGGGGGACCAGGTCCAAGCTCCACACCACGACTGACCTTACACCCTGAGGGGGACCAGGGTACCCATTAGGTCCAAGCTCCACACCACGACTGAGCTTACACCATGAGGGGGACCAGTGTACCCATTCTCACCCCTCTACCCCCTTTCCACTCCCCTATCATTCATTATTCCTCCTTGACCCCTGTCCCCCTCTATGTCAAACCCCCAAGGCCAGCCAGTATAACTATTCTAACCCCCCGTTACACCCCATCCTAAATTATTACTCCTTGCCCCCTCTATAGTGTTATGATACCAGATTTTTCACTTTGAAACTGATACCAGGTTTAGTATCATGATACTCCATACCATCGCAATACTCCATACCATCACAATACTCCATACCATCACAATACTCCATACCATCGCAATACTCCAAACCATCGCAATACTCCAAACCATCGCAATACTCCATATCATCGCAATACTCCAAACCATCGCAATACTCCAAACCATCGCAATACTCCATATCATCACAATACTCCAAACCATCGCAATACTCCATACCATCACAATACCAAAACGATACCAAGGCAAAAAAAATAAGGCATATTAACCAAAGTTACAGAATGGCACTTGATCCAGACAGAAACTCTGCTACTGCTCTGTTCAAATCGTTTGGGCAGTTCAATATCGTTACATTAGAATTTATTTACATCAACATTTTCCAGAGACCACCATGTATGCATTAACAAATCAATTATACAAATCAACGACTTTGTTTACCAATCTAACAACATAATGGTAAATCTCTAATGATAAACTGGGTAAAATCCAGATGTCGCCTAGGCCTATTCACCATACAGCTGAATGCATATTCAATAGGAGTGTGTGAATGCATTGAGTTATTGAGCTTGTTTTTGGCTGAGTTCATGTAGCTACAGACGACAATCAATCTGTTTCCCTTCCATTTGGGACTAATTTTATTCTACTGATCAACAACATTTGCATAGAAGTAGCTTCTTTTATAAAAGTGTGCGCTGTCTCTTTAACAAGTAATGACATCAGTTCTCTGACCCAATAGATCCTCTTTGGGAGAGACGTGAGAGACTGAATAGGTGAATGAATAACGTTTTTGGTGGCAATCAGCTTTGAAATCTGCCTATTTTGCGTTATGATTTGCATATTATCATCATAAACAAAGTACTAGGGGGTAGTGAATTGATGTTAGCTTCAGCTGTCAGCTAGCAAGGAAAGTTAGCGGTAGCTTCCAGCTTCGTAGGCTATCTTCTTGCATTTTACATTCACATTTACAATTTAGTCATTTAGCAGACGCTCTTATCCAGAGCGACTTACAGGAGCAATTAGGGTTAAGTGCCTTGCTCAAGGGCACATTTACGTCATTTAGCAGAGGCTCTTATCAAGAGCGACTCACAAATTGGTGCATTCACCCTATAGCCAGTGGGATAACCACTTTATTTTGAAGTTATTCTAGCCTGTATGGACATTGTTTACGAACAGTAATTAACAGTTTCAACATTTCTACATTCCGTGTTGCATTATTTCAGTGTGTTAACTTGGGGGCTTGATCTGTGAGACACATGACAGCATTGTATTTGGGACAAATCATTCCCTAAACCTCGACTAAATCTTGTAATAAATAATGTGGAAATTGAGTAAGTTGAGGTGACTAAACTGCTTGGAGTAACCCTGGATTGTAAACTGTCATGGTCAAAACATATTGATACAACAGTAGCTAAGATGGGGAGAAGTCTGTCCATAACAAAGCGCTGCTCTGCCTTCTTAACAGCACTATCAACAAGGCAGGTCCTACAGGCCCTAGTTTTGTCGCACCCTGACTACTGTTCAGTCGTGTGGTCAGGTGCCACAAAGAGGGACTTAGGAAAATTGCAATTGGCTCAGAACAGGGCAGCACGGCTGGCCCTTGGATGTACAGAGAGCTAACATTAATAATCTGCATGTCAATCTCTCCTGGCTCAAAGTGGAGGAGAGATTGACATCATCACTACATGTATTGACATGTTGAAAGCACCGAGCTGTCTGTTTAAACGACTAGCACACAGCTCAGACACCCATGCATACCCCACAAGACATGCCACCAGAGGTCTCTTCACAGTGCCCAAGTCCAGAACAGACTATGGGAGCCGCAGCAGTACTACATAGAGCCATGACTACATGGAACTCTATTCCACATCAGGTAACTGATGCAAGCAGTAGAATCAGATTTAAAAAACAAATAGAAATACAGTTTATGGAACAGCGGGGACTGTGAAGCAACACAAACATAGGCACACACACGATAACATACGCACTATACACACACGTACACATGGATTTTGTGTTGTAGATATGTGGTAGTGGAGTAGGGGCCTGAGAGCACACAATATGTTGTGAATTCTGTAATGAATGTATTGTAATGTTTTTTTTAAATTGTATAACTGCCTTAATTTGGCCGGACCCCAGGAAGAGTAGATGCTGCCTTGGCAGGAACTAGTGGGGATCCTTAATAAATACAACAACAAAAAATACAGACAAAATTAAAGTTTAAAAAATAATCTAGAACTGAAACGTTTTTCAAGTACCTCCGTTTGGGTATACCGTGCAACACTACACCTCTATATTCTAACCTTCATTCTCCCATTTCCCCTGCCACTGTGTCCATTCCCTCACCCCCTTCTACCCCAAACCTCTATATTCTAACCTTCATTCTCCCATTTCCCCTGCCACTGTGTCCATTCCCTCACCCCTTCTACCCCCAAAACCTCTATATTCTAACCTTCATTCTCCCATTTCCCCTGCCACTGTGTCCATTCCCTCACCCCCTTCTACCCCAAACCTCTATATTCTAACCTTCATTCTCCCATTTCCCCTGCCACTGTGTCCATTCCCTCACCCCCTTCTACCCCAAAACCTCTATATTCTAACCTTCATTCTCCCATTTCCCCTGCCACTGTGTCCATTCCCTCACTCCCTTCTACCCCAAAACCTCTATATTCTAACCTTCATTCTCCCATTTCCCCTGCCACTGTGTCCATTCCCTCACCCCCTTCTACCCCCCTCTACCCCCCTCCACCCGTACCCCTCCCCAAGACCCTGGAAAGAAGATCAGCGGGGGCATCTGAAGAGTTCCCCTAACAGACAGGCACATTAAAGCTTCCTACTAATGAGACTTACTGCCTGCATGTGTTCAGACAGAGTGTGTGTGTGTGTGTGTGTGTGTGTGTGTGTGTGTGTGTGCATGTGAGTGTAGTACCTGCATGCATGTTTCAAGAATAGCAATAGAACACTCCAGCAACACAGCAGACGGTGTGACCTCCAATTCAAATACAATGGGGGATTTAAATACCACACACAGACACACACAGACACACACAGACGGTGCTTAGGCTACAGAGGTATGGACAGAAAATAAACACACTGTTTTATCACCCCGGCCTCCCCACTTGCATGTGCACGCACCTATAAAACACACACACACACACACACACCCTGACCCACACACACCCTGACCCACACACACCCTGACCCACACACACCCTGACCCACACACACCCTGACCCACACACACTCTGGCCCACACATAAGCACACACACACACACACACTTTATTTCTCCCACCCCCTCTTCCCCACCTCTTGATTTCAAATCTCTGTATTTTCCTGGGCCACCATTCCTCCTCTAGTTCCCCCACTCACACCAACACCTGGAGGTGAAATCATTAGCAGCACCTCCTCTCTCCCTCCATCCACCTCCCTTCTTCCTCCTCTCCTTCTGTATTCCTTCCTCTCCCTCCTTCCTCTCCCCTGCATTCCCTCTTTCCCTCCCTCCATTTTCCTTCATTTCCTCTCCACTTCAGTTCAATCAATATCTCCCAACCAGCGCCCTCCCACAGAAACCAGTCCCCTCCACAGAAACCAGTCCCCTCCACAGAAACCAGTCCCCTCCACAGAAACCAGCCCCCTCCACAGAAACCAGTCCCCTCCACAGAAACCAGTCCCCTCCACAGAAACCAGCCCCCTCCACAGAAACCAGTCCCCCTCCACAGAAACCAGTCCCCTCCACAGAAACCAGTCCCCTCCACAGAAACCAGTCCCTCCACAGAAACCAGTCCCCTCCACAGAAACCAGTCCCCTCCACAGAAACCAGTCCCCTCCACAGAAACCAGCGCCCTCCACAGAAACCAGCGCCCTCCACAGAAACCAGCGCCCTCCACAGAAACCAGTCCCCTCCACAGAAACCAGCGCCCTCCACAGAAACCAGTCCCCTCCACAGAAACCAGTCCCCTCCACATGGCCCAGAGGTATGTGTAAGGACCTGACAGTGTCTTTCTTTCACAATGAGGTCATATCTGTAAACACTAGAGGAGCTGTTGGAGCACGATATTATGACTGTGTGTGTGTGTGTGTGTTTCTCTCACCTTGTCACTCTCCTCTCCCCAGGCATGGTCAGGATGGCTCCTCCCCCCTACGGCTCCTAGACACAGAGATACCATTATTAACAGTGGTAGACTCCCCCTATGGCTCCTAGACACAGAGATACCATTATTAACAGTGGTAGACTCCCCCTATAGATCCTAGACACAGAGATACCAGTATTAACAGTGGTAGACTCCCCCTATAGATCCTAGACACAGAGATACCATTATTAACAGTGGTAGACTCCCCCTATGGCTCCTAGACACAGAGATACCATTATTAACAGTGGTAGACTCCCCCTATGGCTCCTAGACACAGAGATACCATTATTAACAGTGGTAGACTCCCCCTATGGCTCCTAGACACAGAGATACCATTATTAACAGTGGTAGACTCCCCTATAGATCCTAGACACAGAGATACCATTATTAACAGTGGTAGACTCCCCCTATAGATCCCAGACACAGATATACCATTATTAACAGTGGTAGACTCCCCCTATAGATCCTAGACACAGATATACCATTATTAACAGTGGTAGACTCCCCCTATAGATCCCAGACACAGATATACCATTATTAACAGTGGTAGACTCCCCCTATAGATCCTAGACACAGAGATACCATTATTAACAGTGGTAGACTCCCCCTATAGATCCTAGACACAGAGATACCATTATTAACAGTGGTAGACTCCCCTATGGCTCCTAGACACAGAGATACCATTAGGTTAACAGTGGTAGACTCCCCTATGGCTCCTAGACACAGAGATACCATTATTAACAGTGGTAGACTCCCCCTATAGATCCTAGACACAGAGATACCATTATTAACAGTGGTAGACTCCCCCTATAGATCCTAGACACAGAGATACCATTATTAACAGTGGTAGACTCCCCCTATAGATCCCAGACACAGATATACCATTATTAACAGTGGTAGACTCCCCCTATGGTTCCTAGACACAGAGATACCATTATTAACAGTGGTAGACTCCCCCTATAGATCCTAGACACAGAGATACCATTATTAACAGTGGTAGACTCCCCCTATGGTTCCTAGTTACAGGCTATATAGGCTTATAGAGACAATATGATACTAAGGCTATATAGGTTTATAGAGACAATATGATACTAAGGCTATATAGGTTTATAGAGACAATATGATACTAAGGCTATATATGTTTATAGAGACAATATGATACTAAGGCTATATAGGTTTATAGAGACAATATGATACTAAGGCTATATAGGTTTATATAGACAATATGATACTAATGCTATATAGGTTTATAGAGACAATATGATACTAAGGCTATATAGGCTTATAGAGACAATATGATACTAAGGCTATATAGGTTTATAGAGACAATATGATACTAAGGCTATATAGGCTTATAGAGACAATATGATACTAAGGCTATATAGGCTTATAGAGACAATATGATACTAAGGCTATATAGGTTTATAGAGACAATATGATACTAAGGCTATATACAGTAGGTTTATAGAGACAATATGATACTAAGGCTATATAGGCTTATAGAGACAATATGATACTAAGGCTATAAAGGTTTATAGAGACAATATGATACTAAGGCTATATAGGTTTATAGAGACAATATGATACTAATGATATAAAGGTTTATAGAGACAATATGATACTAATGATATAAAGGTTTATAGAGACAATATGATACTAAGGCTATATAGGTTTATAGAGACAATATGATACTAAGGCTATATAGGTTTATAGAGACAATATGATACTAATGCTATATAGGTTTATAGAGACAATATGATACTAAGGCTATATAGGCTTATAGAGACAATATGATACTAAGGCTATATAGGTTTATAGAGACAATATGATACTAAGGCTATATACAGTAGGTTTATAGAGACAATATGATACTAAGGCTATATAGGCTTATAGAGACAATATGATACTAAGGCTATAAAGGTTTATAGAGACAATATGATACTAAGGCTATATAGGTTTATAGAGACAATATGATACTAAGGCTATATAGGTTTATAGAGACAATATGATACTAAGGCTATATACAGTAGGTTTATAGAGACAATATGATACTAAGGCTATATAGGCTTATAGAGACAATATGATACTAAGGCTATAAAGGTTTATAGAGACAATATGATACTAAGGCTATATAGGTTTATAGAGACAATATGATACTAATGATATAAAGGTTTATAGAGACAATATGATACTAATGATATAAAGGTTTATAGAGACAATATGATACTAAGGCTATAGGTTTATAGAGACAATATGATACTAAGGCTATATAGGTTTATAGAGACAATATGATACTAATGCTATATAGGTTTATAGAGACAATATGATACTAAGGCTATATAGGCTTATAGAGACAATATGATACTAAGGCTATATAGGTTTATAGAGACAATATGATACTAAGGCTATATAGGTTTATAGAGACAATATGATACTAAGGCTATATAGGTTTATAGAGACAATATGATACTAAGGCTATATAGGTTTATAGAGACAATATGATACTAAGGCTATATAGGTTTATAGAGACAATATGATACTAAGGCTACTATAGGTTTATAGAGACAATATGATACTAAGGCTATATAGGTTTATAGAGACAATATGATACTAAGGCTATATAGGTTTATAGAGACAATATGATACTAAGGCTATATAGGTTTATAGAGACAATATGATACTAAGGCTATATAGGTTTATAGAGACAATATGATACTAAGGCTATATAGGTTTATAGAGACAATATGATACTAAGGCTATATAGGTTTATAGAGACAATATGATACTAAGGCTATATAGGTTTAATAGAGACAATATGATACTAAGGCTATATAGGTTTATAGAGACAATATGATACTAAGGCTATATAGGTTTATAGAGACAATATGATACTAATGCTATATAGGTTTATAGAGACAATATGATAGTAAGGCTATATAGGTTTATAGAGACAATATGATACTAAGGCTATATAGGTTTATAGAGACAATATGATACTAAGGCTATAGGTTTATAGAGACAATATGATACTAAGGCTATATAGGTTTATAGAGACAATATGATACTAAGGCTATAGGTTTATAGAGACAATATGATACTAAGGCTATATAGGTTTATAGAGACAATATGATACTAAGGCTATATAGGCTTAGAGAGACAATATGATACTAAGGCTATATAGGCTTATAGAGACAATATGATACTAAGGCTATATAGGCTTATAGAGACAATATGATACTAAGGCTATATAGGTTTATAGAGACAATATGATACTAAGGCTATATAGGCTTATAGAGACAATATGATACTAAGGCTATATAGGTTTATATAGACAATATGATACTAAGGCTATATAGGCTTATAGAGACAATATGATACTAAGGCTATATAGGTTTATAGAGACAATATGATACTAAGGCTATATAGGTTTATAGAGACAATATGATACTAAGGCTATATAGGTTTATAGAGACAATATGATACTAAGGCTATATAGGTTTATAGAGACAATATGATACTAAGGCTATATAGGTTTATAGAGACAATATGATACTAAGGCTATATAGGTTTATAGAGACAATATGATACTAAGGCTATATAGGTTTATAGAGACAATATGATACTAAGGCTATATAGGTTTATAGAGACAATATGATACTAATGCTATATAGGTTTATAGAGACAATATGATACTAAGGCTATATAGGTTTATAGAGACAATATGATACTAAGGCTATATAGGTTTATAGAGACAATATGATACTAAGGCTATATAGGTTTATATAGACAATATGATACTAAGGCTATATAGGTTTATATAGACAATATGATACTAAGGCTATATAGGTTTATAGAGACAATATGATACTAAGGCTATATAGGTTTATAGAGACAATATGATACTAAGGCTATATAGGTTTATAGAGACAATATGATACTAAGGCTATATAGGTTTATAGAGACAATATGATACTAAGGCTATATAGGTTTATAGAGACAATATGATACTAAGGCTATATAGGTTTATAGAGACAATATGATACTAAGGCTATAGGTTTATAGAGACAATATGATACTAAGGCTATATAGGTTTATAGAGACAATATGATACTAAGGCTATATAGGTTTATAGAGACAATATGATACTAAGGCTATATAGGTTTATAGAGACAATATGATACTAAGGCTATAGGTTTATAGAGACAATATGATACTAAGGCTATATAGGTTTATAGAGACAATATGATACTAAGGCTATATAGGTTTATAGAGACAATATGATACTAAGGCTATATAGGTTTATAGAGACAATATGATACTAAGGCTATATAGGTTTATATAGACAATATGATACTAAGGCTATATAGGTTTATAGAGACAATATGATACTAAGGCTATATAGGTTTATATAGACAATATGATACTAAGGCTATATAGGTTTATAGAGACAATATGATACTAAGGCTATATATGTTTATAGAGACAATATGATACTAAGGCTATAAAGGTTTATAGAGACAATATGATACTAAGGCTATATATGTTTTATAGAGACAATATGATACTAAGGCTATATAGGTTTATAGAGACAATATGATACTAAGACTATATAGGTTTATAGAGACAATATGATACTAAGGCTATATAGGTTTATAGAGATTTATCCCCTATTGTTGTTTTGATTATCTAACATCTGGACCTTAACATAGAAACAACATGTTTGTGTGAGTTAGGGTCTCTAGTGTGAGAGATTAGAGAAAGACAAAAGGACTAGCTACAGTCAGTACATTCAGAAGCAGTAAACAATATAGCGTACACATGGCAAACACACACGGCAAACACACATACACACGGCAAACACACACACACACACACACGGCAAACACACACGGCAAACACACACGGCAAACACACACATGGCAAACACACACACACGCGCAAAACACACACACACGGCAAACACACACACACACGGCAAACACACACACACACGGCAAACACACACACACACGGCAAACACACAAACACGGCAAACACACACACGGCAAACACACACACACACACACACACACACACACACACACACACACACACACACACACACACACACGGCAAACACACAGTAAAGCCAGTAATCCAGGATTAAAGCAGAATCCCACCACATCACCACCAGACTGTTACTCGGTCAAAAGTAGTGCGCTAAACAGGGAATAGGGTGCCATTTGGGACTCTGGTTAGTCTGGTCAAGGCCACCTCATCTAAGAGGAGAAGACTAAAGAACACTAGTGATGAAAAGATAGTTTTACTTTCCATTATTTACCTCAATCCAAAGCCCACATGTAGAACACGGTCTAATTGACCAGAAAGACTACTAAAGTGTGACTTTGTCCTCGTGTTTCTTGGCCAGTTACATTGTTTTGTTCACATGATAGGTTGTTTTTCGATGTTAGTTTGAGTTTGCTGCAACTGTCAGGACAGTCACACACCATGGGACAGGAGAGAACAGGACAGTCACACACCATGGGACAGGAGAGAACAGGACAGTCACACACCATGGGACAGGAGAGAACAGGACAGTCACACACCATGGGACAGGAGAGAACAGGACAGTCACACACCATGGGACAGGAGAGAACAGGACAGTCACACACCATGGGACAGGAGAGAACAGGACAGTCACACACCATGGGACAGGAGAGAACAGGACAGTCACACACCATGGGACAGGGGAGAACAGGACAGTCACACACCATGGGACAGGAGAAAACAGGACAGTCACACACCATGGGACAGGAGAGAACAGGACAGTCACACACCATGGGACAGGAGAGAACAGGACAGAGACAGGGAGGATGGTGGGAGAGAGAGAGAGGGAGGATGGGAGAGAGAGGGGAAGATCGATGAAAAAGAGTATGAGAGAGAGAGAGAGAGATTGTGGCTTCTCTTGACAGCTATTGATTTTCTGGAAGCATCAGCTATTTCCTCTTCTCCTCCTCCCTCATTTCATCACCATCACTCCCTCCAACACATTACACCCTCTCTCTCTCCCTCTCTCCATCCCTCCCACACACACACCTTCCCTCTACATATCACCAGCCCCCCCATCTCTTCTTCATGTCATACCCACACTCTCTTTCAGTCCTCTCCCTCCCTCCCTCATTAACACATCCCTTTCTATCTCTCCTCTTTTTCATATCGTTCTCCCTCCATCTCTCTTAGAAGTAGCTGGTGAGATTATTTCTCAGTAACTTTTCACTTAACACATCTAAAAGACACAGATAGAGAGAGCGAGAGAGAGACGTGAGAGAGCGAGACAGAGGCGAGAGAGAGAGAGGGGAGAGAGAGAGAGAGAGAGAGAGAGGAGAGAGAGAGAGAGAGAGAGAGAGAGAGTGAGAGAGAGAGAGAGAGAGAGAGAGAGCGAGAGAGAGAGAGAGAGAGAGAGAGGGGAGAGTGTGTGATGAGTGCGCGAGATGAGCGTGAGAGAGACACACACACACACGAAGATCTTAAGACATCTGAACACAACACATCAACAGCCGTCAAGACTTCAGCGCCAGCCTTGTAGAATAACATGAGGTCTTCACCAGACACACTAAAACGCTACCTCTTTAAAAAAAGACAGAGAGAATAAACTAACCCTACGTGACTGACAGCACCCGTGGGTGTGTGTGTGTGTGTGTGTCATTAAGTAGGGCTTCCCATTGTAAACACAGGAGTGACACTCTCCCTCTAGTTTTCATTCCCTCCCTCCACCTCCCCCGTCCTAACTCTGTAGTAGTAGTGTTGCCGTAGTGACGTAATGATCTCCATGTCTCTCTAGTGTCCCAGATGACACCCTATTCCCTTATATAGCGCACTACTTTTAAGCAGGGTCATAGAGCTCTGGTCCAAAGTAGTGCACTATATAGGGATCCATTTGGGAAGAACCCTCGGTGCTGCTCCACAGACAGCCCACCCAGGAAGCCAGTAAACAAGGCCCACACACACACACACACACACACAGGCCGCTCGCTAACGCTCACACACTCTAGAACTACAAGTCACCAACACTACACACGTTCACTTCCATGCAAACCCCACACACATACCACATGAACCTTCTCTCCTTTCCCTCTCCCCTCCCTCTCTCCCTCCTACACTGACAGACAGGGCCCAGCAGACTCTCCCCTCCCTCTCTCCCTCCTACACTGACAGACAGGGCCCAGCAGAGACTCTCCCCTCCCTCTCTCCCTCCTTCACTGACAGACAGGGCCCAGCAGACTCTCCCCTCCCTCTCTCCTTCCTTCACTGACAGACAGGGCCCAGCAGACTCTCCCCTCCCTCTCTCCCTCCTTCACTGACAGACAGGGCCCAGCAGACTCTCCCCTCCCTCTCTCCCTCCTTCACTGACAGACAGGGCCCAGCAGACTCTCCCCTCCCTCTCTCCCTCCTTCACTGACAGACAGGGCCCAGCAGACTCTCCCCTAATCTCTCCCTCCTTCACTGACAGACAGGGCCCAGCAGACTCTCCCCTCCCTCTCACCCTCCTTCACTGACAGACAGGGCCCAGCAGAATCTCCCCTCCCTCTCTCCCTCCTTCACTGACAGACAGGGCCCAGCAGACTCTCCATGTCTCTCTCTACAACATCAGTAGTGTTTGAAGCTGCTCAGCTGTCCTGTGCTCTGCTGCTGCTACATTTCCTTCACACACACACCTGTTCAACACATTCTGCACAACTGTTACAACACAAACTTAAAAAAGGGGCAAATAGAGAGAGAATCATGTGGAAGGAGAGAGAGAAGGAGAGAGAGAGAAGGAGAGAGAGAGAAGGAGAGAGAGAGAGAGAAGGAGCGAGAGAGAGAGAAGGAGCGAGAGAGAGAGAAGGAGCGAGAGGGAGAGAAGGAACGAGAGGGAGAGAGCAACTAAGCCCAGGGGAAGGAAAGAGGGAAGGAACAGTTGAGCCAGCCAGGAGGAGGAGAGGACAGAGAGAAAAGAGAAGGAAAGAGAGGTAGGCCTAAACAGAGAAGAAGAACAGAAAGAGAGGTAGGCCTAAACAGAGAGAAGAAGAACAGAAAGAGAGGTAGGCCTAAACAGAGAGAAGAATAACAGAAAGAGAGGTAGGCCTAAACAGAGAGAAGAAGAACAGAAAGAGAGGTAGGCCTAAACAGAGAGAAGAAGAACAGAAAGAGAGGTAGGCCTAAACAGAGAGAAGAAGAACAGAAAGAGAGGTAGGCCTAAACAGAGAGAAGAATAACAGAAAGAGAGGTAGGCCTAAACAGAGAGAAGAAGAACAGAAAGAGAGTAGGCCTAAACAGAGAGAAGAAGAACAGAATGAGTAAGAAAGAGAAGGGAAAGAAAAGAGGGTGAAGAGAGAAACAGAAACTAGTGAGAGGGAAACCGTGACAGAGGGCAGGAATGGAGGGATAGAGGAAAGAAAGAGAGAAACAGAAACTAGTGAGAGGGAAACCGTGACAGAGGGCAGGAATGGAGGGATAGAGTGAAAGAAAGAGAGAAACAGAAACTAGTGAGAGGGAAACCGTGACAGAGGGCAGGAATGGAGGGATAGAGTGAAAGAAAGAGAAACAGAAACTAGTGAGAGGGAAACCCGTGACAGAGGGCAGGAATGGAGGAATAGAGTGAAAGAAAGAGAGAACACCATAGAAACAGTGTAGATTTGGCTAGTGGGGTTTGGGCTTCCTGTTGGTGAGAACTCATGAACAGAGGGGAAAGGGAGAAATGCCAAAAAACAGCAGCGCAACCCCTCCCTCCCTCCCTCCCTCCCTCCCTCCCTCCCTCCTCCCTCCCTCCCTCCCTCCTCCCTCCCTCCCTCCCTCCCTCCCTCTGCTCTTTGGATCACATGTTCTCCCTTGTAAACTTTCCTCATCACTCCCCCTCAGACAGACGGTATCAGCCCTCTCCTCTCTCCTCATCACTCCCCCTCAGACAGACTGTATCAGCCCTCTCCTCTCTCCTCATCACTCCCCTCAGACAGACTGTATCAGCCCCTCTCCTCATCACTCCCCCTCAGACAGACCGTATCAGCCCTCTCCTCTCTCCTCATCACTCCCCCTCAGACAGACGGTATCAGCCCTCTCCTCTCTCCTCATCACTCCCCTCAGACAGACCGTATCAGCCCTCTCCTCTCTCCTCATCACTCCCCCTCAGACAGACCGTATCAGCCCTCTCCTCTCTCCTCACTCACTCCCCTCAGACAGAAGGTATCAGCCCTCTCTCCTCTCTCCTCATCACTCCCCTCAGACAGACTGTATCAGCCCTCTCCTCATCACTCCCTCAGACAGACTGTATCAGCCCTCTCCTCTCTCCTCATCACTCCCCCCAGACAGACTGTATCAGCCCCTCTCCTCTCTCCTCATCACTCCCCCAGACAGACCGTATCAGCCCTCCTCTCTCCTCATCACTCCCCCAGACAGACTGTATCAGCCCTCTCCTCTCTCCTCATCACTCCCCCAGACAGACCGTATCAGCCCTCTCCTCTCTCCTCATCACTCCCCCTCAGACAGACGGTATCAGCCCTCTCCTCTCTCCTCATCACTCCCCTCAGACAGACGGTATCAGCCCTCTCCTCTCTCCTCATCACTCCCCTCAGACAGACGGTGTCAGCCCTCTCCTCTCTCCTCATCACTCCCCTCAGACAGACTGTATCAGCCCCTCTCTCTCTCTCCTCATCACTCCCCCTCAGACAGACGGTATCAGCCCCTCTCCTCTCTCCTCATCACTCCCCCTCAGACAGACGGTGTCAGCCCTCTCCCTCTCTCCTCATCACTCCCCCAGACAGACTGTATCAGCCCTCTCCTCTCTCCCTCATCACTCCCCTCAGACAGACTGTATCAGCCCTCTCCTCTCTCCCTCTATCACTCCCCCCAGACAGACTGTATCAGCCCTCTCCTCATCACTCCCCTCAGACAGACGGTATCAGCCCTCTCCTCATCACTCCCCTCAGACAGACGGTATCAGCCCTCTCCTCTCTCCTCATCACTCCCCCCAGACAGACTGTATCAGCCCTCTCCTCATCACTCCCCTCAGACAGACCGTATCAGCCCTCTCCTCTCTCCTCATCACTCCCCTCAGACAGACTGTATCAGCCCTCTCCTCTCTCCTCATCACTCCCCCAGACAGACTGTATCAGCCCACTCCTCATCACTCCCCTCAGACAGACCGAGCAGCCCTCTCCTCTCTCCCTCATCACTCCCCTCAGACAGACTGTATCAGCCCTCTCCTCTCTCTCATCACTCCCCCAGACAGACTGTATCAGCCCTCTCCTCTCTCCTCATCACTCCCCCAGACAGACGGTATCAGCCCTCTCCTCTCTCCTCATCCACTCCCCTCAGACAGACGGTATCAGCCCTCTCCCTCTCTCCTCATCACTCCCCTCAGACAGACGGTATCAGCCCTCTCCTCTCTCCTCATCACTCCCCTCAGACAGGCCGTATCAGCCCTCTCTCTCTCCCTCATCACTCCCCTCAGACAGACGATATCAGCCCCCTCCTCTCTCCTCATCACTCCCCCTCAGACAGACTGTATAGCTCCTCTCCCTCTCCTCATCACTCCCCCTCAGACAGACTGTATCAGCCCTTCTCCTCTCTCCTCATCACTCCCCTCAGACAGACGGTATCAGCCCTCTCCTCATCACTCCCCCAGACAGACGGTGTATCAGCCCTCTCCTCTCTCCTCATCACTCCCCTCAGACAGACTGTATCAGCCCTCTCCTCTCTCCTCATCACTCCCCTCAGACAGACTGTATCAGCCCTCTCTCATCACTCCCCTCAGACAGACTGTATCAGCCCTCTCCTCTCTCCTCATCACTCCCCTCAGACAGACTGTATCAGCCCTCTCCTCTCTCCTCATCACTCCCCTCAGACAGACTGTATCAGCCCCTCTCCTCTCTCCTCATCACTCCCCTCAGACAGACTGTATCAGCCCTCTCCTCTCTCCTCATCACTCCCCTCAGACAGAAGGTATCATCCCTCTCCTCTCTCCTCATCACTCCCCTCAGACAGACTGTATCAGCCCTCTCCTCATCACTCCCCTCAGACAGACAGTATCAGCCCTCTCCTCTCTCCCTCACTCCTCCCCAGACAGACGGTATCAGCCCTCTCCTCATCACTCCCCTCAGACAGACTGTATCAGCCCTCTCCTCTCTCCTCATCACTCCCTCAGACAGACCGTATCAGCCCTCTCTCTCTCCTCATCACTCCCCCAGACAGACGGTATCAGCCCTCTCCTCATCACTCCCCCTCAGACAGACTGTATCAGCCCCTCTCCCTCTCTCCTCATCACTCCCCCTCAGACAGACGGTATCAGCCCTCTCCTCTCTCCTCATCACTCCCCTCAGACAGACTGTATCAGCCCTCTCCTCTCTCCTCATCACTCCCCCCAGACAGACGGTATCAGCCCTCTCCTCTCTCCTCATCACTCCCCTCAGACAGACTGTATCAGCCCTCTCCTCATCACTCCCCTCAGACAGACAGTATCAGCCCTCTCCTCTCTCCTCATCACTCCCCTCAGACAGACGGTATCAGCCCTCTCCTCTCTCCTCATCACTCCCCTCAGACAGGACGGTATCAGCCCTCTCCTCTCTCCTCATCACTCCCCTCAGACAGACTGTATCAGCCCCTCTCCTCTCTCCTCATCACTCCCCTCAGACAGACTGTATCAGCCCTCTCCTCTCTCCTCATCACTCCCCTCAGACAGACTGTATCAGCCTCTCCCTCTCTCCCTCATCACTCCCCCTCAGACAGACTGTATCAGCCCTCTCCTCTCTCCTCATCACTCCCCCTCAGACAGACTGTATCAGCCCTCTCCTCTCTCCTCATCACTCCCCTCAGACAGACTGTATCAGCCCTCTCCTCTCTCCTCATCACTCCCCTCAGACAGACTGTATCAGCCCTCTCCCTGGCCTGGTTCATTCTGAATCATCTTAAACTCCTCTGTCCTGTCCTCCTCTGTCCTCTCCTCCTTGATAGGAAAAGACAGCCTACCTAATAAACATAAATATATCTAACTATTCTGGGTCTCTGTATTAATATCTAGAAGAAATAGATCCTTTCTAAAACAGTTATCATAATCCTCTCCACGCAAAGGACTTAGAGACTGTGTCCCAAATAGCACCCTATTCCCTACATAGTGCACTACTTTTAACTAGAGACCCATGGGGCCCATGGTTAAAAGTAGTGCACTATATAGGGAATAGGGTGCTATTTGGGATACAGACAGTGTTTAGTTGTGGTATCAGAGTGGTGGTAGGCGAACTCCCTAAACAATAAAGAGTAAAAACAAAACAGACAGACTAACCCCTCTTTCAGGAGGAGAGGAGTAATCAAACAGACTAACCCCTCTTTCAGGAGGAGGAGGAGTAATCAAACAGACTAACCCCTCTTTCAGGAGGAGAGGAGTAATCAAACAGACTAACCCTCTTTCAGGAGGAGAGGAGTAATCAAACAGACTAACCCCTCTTTCAGAAGGAGAGGAGTAATCAAACAGACTAACCCCTCTTTCAGAAGGAGGGGAGTAATCAAACAGACTAACCCCTCTTTCAGAATGAGAGGAGTAATCAAACAGACTAACCCCTCTTTCAGAAGGAGGAGAGGAGTAATCAAACAGACTAACCCCTCTTTCAGGAGGAGAGGAGTAATCAAACAGACTAACCCCTCTTTCAGGAGGAGAGGAGTAATCAAACAGACTAACCCCTCTTTCAGGAGGAGAGGAGTAATCAAACAGACTAACCCCTCTTTTCAGGAGGAGGAGAGGAGTAATCAAACAGACTAACCCCTCTTTCAGGAGGAGGAGAGGAGTAATCAAACAGACTAACCCCTCTTTCCAGGAGGAGGAGAGGAGTAATCAAACAGACCAACCCTCTTTCAGGAGGAGGAGGAGTAATCAAACAGACTAACCCCTCTTTCAGGAGGAGGAGAGAGTAACCAAACAGACTAACCCCTCTTTCAGGAGGAGAGGAGTAATCAAACAGACTAACCCCCTCTTTCAGGAGGAGAGGAGTAATCAAACAGACTAACCCCTCTTTCAGGAGGAGAGGAGTAATCAAACAGACTAACCCCTCTTTCAGGAGGAGGAGGAGTAATCAAACAGACTAACCCCTCTTTCAGGAGGAGGAGAGGAGTAATCAAACAGACTAACCCCCTCTTTCAGGAGGAGAGGAGTAATCAAACAGACTAACCCCTCTTTCAGGAGGAGAGGAGTAATCAAACAGACTAACCCTCTTTCCAGGAGGAGAGGAGTAATCAAACAGACTAACCCCTCTTTCAGGAGGAGAGGAGTAATCAAACAGACTAACCCCCTCTTTCAGGAGGAGAGAGTAATCAAACAGACTAACCCCCTCTTTCAGGAGGAGGAGGAGTAATCAAACAGACTAACCCCCTCTTTCAGGAGGAGGAGAGGAGTAATCAAACAGACTAACCCTCTTTCAGGAGGAGAGGAGTAATCAAACAGACTAACCCCTCTTTCAGGAGGAGAGGAGTAATCAAACAGACTAACCCCTCTTTCAGGAGGAGAGGAGTAATCAAACAGACTAACCCCTCTTTCAGGAGGAGAGGAGTAACCAAACAGACTAACCCTCTTTCAGGAGGAGAGGAACATTGAGTGATACATCAGAACGATACCCTCTTCAGACAAAAGCGACGGAGGAGAACTAGAGAGAGAGAGAGATGGAGAGGTTAGGATGAAGGAGGGAGCAGAGAGGAGAGGGGTAAAAGGAAGGAAGCAGAAAGGGAGGAGAGGGGTACAGAGGACCTTCAAGGAGTGGAGTGGAGGAGTGGAGGAGCGAGGGATCATTAGCTTTCATCCCTAGCGCAGGTGACCAGCGTGGGAAGACTGACAAGCACCCCTCTCTCTCCTTCTAGCTCTGCCTCACTTTCTCTCTCTCTCTGTGTAACAAGGAGAATACATGTTCTATTAAGGAACCAAGACATCTAGTGCACTATGTAGGGAATAGGGTGCTATTTGGAACTCATCCAGTGAGCCTGAGACACAGATGCTGTAGGCGTGAGTACTATACACAAACACACACACTGCAGTCGTAAGCTTGTTCTCAGGAGCCCCCTCCTTACTCCTTATTAAACACAAGTGGCTGTGGAGAAGGGCATCTGGTACACACGGCTGAATGTGAAGGGGGTTTCTTTTTTGGGGCCTACATGGGTACAAGGGGTGTGTGTGTGTGGAGCATATGGGGGAAATGAGGCAACAGGCAACATCCCCTCCAGTGACAAACACGCATGCTTTCAGAATGCAGATCCAGCCATCTACTCAGACACACAAACTTGTGACTTGGCATTGTGTGTGTGTATCAGACAGCCATTCTCCTCTCAGATCTACATCCATTAGGACAGAAACACAAATCGGCCATTCCAACCATCAATTTATGCAATTCTGCGTGACACAGACATTGAGCTACTGTTAAACCAACCCGCACACATATCTAGGATCGGCTGGCCCCTCCCCAATACCTAACCTTAAGTTAGTATCTAATGGTTAACCACAGATCTAGGATCGGCTGGCCCCTCCCCAATACCTAACCTTAAGTTAGTATCTAATGGTTAACCACAGATCTAGGATCAGCTGGCCCCTCCCCAATACCTAACCTTAAGTTAGTATCTAATGGTTAACCACAGATCTAGGATCAGCTGGCCCCTCCCCAATACCTAACCTTAAGTTAGTATCTAATGGTTAACCACAGATCTAGGATCAGCTGGCCCGTCCCCAGACCATTCAGAGGTTGCGTTAAATCAAATCAAATCAAATTTTATTGGTCACATGCGCCGAATACAACAGGTGCAGACATTACAGTGAAATGCTTACTTACAGCCCTTAACCAACAGTGCATTTATTTTAAACAAAAAAAAGTAAGAATAAAACAACAACAAAAAAAGTGTTGAGAAAAAAAGAGCAGAAGTAAAATAAAATAACAGTAGGGAGGCTATATATACAGGGGGGTACCGTTGCAGAGTCAATGTGCGGGGGCACCGGCTAGTTGAGGTAGTTGAAGTAATATGTACATGTGGGTAGAGTTAAAGTGACTATGCATAAATACTTAACAGAGTAGCAGCAGCGTAAAAAGGATGGGGTGGGGGGGCAGTGTAAATAGTCTGGGTAGCCATGATTAGCTGTTCAGGAGTCTTATGGCTTGGGGGTAGAAGCTGTTGAGAAGTCTTTTGGACCTAGACTTGGCACTCCGGTACCGCTTGCCGTGCGGTAGCAGAGAGAACAGTCTATGACTAGGGTGGCTGGAGTCTTTGACAATTTTGAGGGCCTTCAAAACCTAGACTTGCAGAATTCTGCGTTTTTTTCCCCTCGCAGAAAAGATGACAAAACGCAGAGAAAATATATTGCTGCATTTTGTAAACAGATCTAAAATGCTTCTATTGAAACGTCTGTTCGGCTTCAGATGCACTTCTCCACTCGGAGGAGAAATCTTTGCTCTCGTCGTCAGACCAATCAAATTCCCGCATTCAGGAAGGGGCATCCTATCAGCAGACAGCGCCCTGGCTGATGTCCATCTCCCTCCGGTGTGGTCTTCCTCCAATAGCAAGTTACAATGCAAGATTAACTTCACGCAACACATTAGGAATCGTAGCTGGCTACACTCTTTCTACGACAAACATTAGAAATCTGATGGCCATGCAGCATCTTTGCAAGAAATACCTTGGGTCTTTCATTGGAAGATAATTTACTATGTGTGGCTGTCAGCCAAATAGTGTTGCACTTCTGTTGTCATCTGATGAAAATGAAGCCATTTCCTGCTGAATGTTTTGCATGAATCTAGTTGGACGTTCCTCATTACTTTATTGAAGCAAACACTTTCAATATAAAACGCAGGTGAAATTGTTTAAAATGCAGATGTTTTTATTGTCTGCGTTTAGAAAATTCAGATTTTTGAAAGCTAATCCAACTCCTGCCATTAGATACTACCTCAGCCACAGATCTAGGATCAGCTTGCCTCTCCCCAAACCCTAACCAAAGGGGGATGAACCACCAAACTGACAGTACTGGTGGGGAGGATGAAGCTTCCTGACATGATGACGCTAGAAACTGCTCTCTTCTGTCTACCTCTCTTTTCCATCCCCCACCCTGCTGTCATCATGTCTCCCACCTCTCCTCTCCCCCACCTGTCCTCTCCCCCACCTGTCCTCTCCCCCACCTGTCCTCTCCCCCACCTGTCCTCTCCCCCACCTGTCCTCTCCCCCATCTGTCCTCTCCCCCATCTGTCCTCTCCCCCATCTGTCCTCTCTCCTCTCCCCCACCTGTCCTCTCCCCCATCTGTCCTCTTCCCCATCTGTCCTCTCTCCTCTCCCCCACCTGTCCTCTCCCCCATCTGTCCTCTTCCCCACCTGTCCTCTCCCCCATCTGTCCTCTCCCCCATCTGTCCTCTCTCCTCTCCCCCACCTGTCCTCTCCCCCACCTGTCCTCTTCCCCATCTGTCCTCTCTCCTCTCCCCCACCTGTCCTCTCCCCCCATCTGTCCTCTCTCCTCTCCCCCCACCTGTCCTCTCCCCCATCTGTCCTCTTCCCCATCTGTCCTCTCTCCTCTCCCCCACCTGTCCTCTCCCCCATCTGTCCTCTCCCCCATCTGTCCTCTCTCCTCTCCCCCCACCTGTCCTCTCCCCCATCTGTCCTCTTCCCCATCTGTCCTCTCTCTCCTCTCCCCCCACCTGTCCTCTCCCCCCACCTGTCCTCTTCCCCATCTGTCCTCTCTCCTCTCCCCCACCTGTCCTCTCCCCCATTTGTCCTCTCCCCCACCTGTCCTCTCCCCCACCTGTCCTCTTTCATACCTCTCTCCTCTCTCCCACCTCTCTCCTCTCCCCCACCTGTCCTCTCCCCCACGTTCTTTCTCCTCTTGTCCGGAGCGCTCTCTCTCTCTGTAGGCCTGTCTGTGTGTGTGTGTGTTGTCCTCCCCACATCACATACACACACAGCTTATTGTGAATAGTGCTACACTGTGTGTGTGTGTGTGTGTTAGTGTGTTCTAACTTTGACACCCACTCTCCCAGACAGGTATTTCCAGTCCCAGCGTACCGTTCACTGCCGCTCAGCACACACACACACCTGAACACTGCTGCAACGTAAAACGCTCACACAGTCACCATCATTTCATCATTTAATAAGACCCAAATGAGGTGGTGTCTGTGTGCTGGGGAGTTAGCTGTACAGTCTAGAGGGGGAGACACTCCCCAGGTCCTGTTCACTATAGATCTGAAACTCTATATAGTCAAACAGTGTTTTCTGGTTCAGTGCACGGGCCACTGTGTGAAAGGGGTTTTAACATGCACTCTTCCATATAGCCTAGTTACTATAACAACAACAACGCCCCCGAAGACAACAGACTTAAATGGAGGAAGTAACCTGAACTTGTCCAATAAGAATAGCTTGTTTCCGTAGCAAAGTGTTTTTGTGTGGTATGCACTAATGAACGCAACCCTAGTAAAAACAGAATGCAACGTTCTGTTCAGCTCCAAACCTAGCTAAACTGAAACTAACGGAGTTCAACAACCACAGTCAATTATTAACTCTGGAGAAAAGAGATGAAAACAATAAAGCACATTGAATGAAAAACGATAGATGAATCTTCCCTCTTATCTAAATATAGGTAAATATCCAGACAAGTTGTATGTGCCATTCTGGTTGATGAGGTGACAGAATCTACAGGTCATTGAATGACATCCACCCCACCACCACCACCACTACTACACAGTACCATTGTATTCTTCCTGGTAGTTACAGGCCTCCTACTCAGTGAAGTCTAGTTGGTTTCTGTTACAATATAAAATGCCATTTAGAACACGATTTTATCCAAAGCCACGCGGGCATACATTTTACGTATGGGGGTGGCCCCGGGAATCAAACCCACAACCCTGGTGTTGCAAGCGCCACGCTCTACCAACTGAGCTACACAGGACCACAGTTATGTAGTAGCCGTCACACACAGTCAGACAAAGGTGATTATTTACTAGAAGAAAGACTAAATCCAGGCCTACATGCCATTGTACTACAGCCATGGGATCATTGTATTGTGCCACTACTTGTGTCCAGTATAGTAGCATTGTATCACCTTGTTCATCTGTAATAGCCAGTGGCGGTTTTACACGGAGGCCGGGGGAGGCCCGTGCCTCCCTGGAAATGTCCCTGGCCACCCCTGTGGCCCCCCCGTGCTGACCAAATAAAAAATTATGAATTTATAACTATTTTACACGCGAGCGCCAAAAGCGGAACTAATGCAACGCTCTACACGGCAACGTTCTACACGGGTAAATTAGAGTGGCGCACCCGAAGGTCGAAGGTAAGCAAAACGATTTAATATCATAAGTGACTTGTTGTTCTTGCACATAGCCTACATGTTCCTTTTGTTCCTCACATAAATCAAATCAAGTTTTTAAATGTCTGGTCTCGATTTGTTTAGAAATGTAATCATATCTAAGCAAACTCATCGAAGCAGAAGCAAATATCCAAATGTTAGTAGGCTATCCTTGCTAGGTCTACACAATGTTGTGATGTTAACCACGTAACTTCATCCGTCTTGGCTGTTGCATCGCGATAACAAATACATTTTTAGTAAAGTAATCAACAGGTTATCTGCCAGTGTTAAGTAGGGAGGGATGGTTAGGTAACAAAATGTAATGCATGCCCTCACGTTTTTTCTTCTTCTAATAGTTATCATGAAACGAGGAAGGGACATAAAGTCATTTTTGCCCCAGCAAACAAAAAGTTAGATAGAGTTTATGATTTTATTCTTTTGAATTATCTCTGCCAAACATCTATGTACTACAAATCTTCAAGCTCCACAGATGTTTTATGGCATCCACTAAACCTCTTTAGATATTTGTAAATTATACAGTGTGATACCTTTCAACGAAAGTTTATTTTATTTTTTACCAACTATGATTTTTCCTTTTGAAAACAAGCAAAGCAAGAAAAAAAGAAACAAAATCACTCCAATCATTGCACACTTGTGTCGTTCAGACTTTGCAGGTCCAGCTTTGACATGATGATCTAACTAACACTAATATTGTAACTAATATTGTAACTGAAATATGTATGATCCTATGATGAGCATTGCTTACTTCCCTTTCACTCTTAAAAAATTACTGAAAAAAAATGTGTATAAAAAGGTATATGTAGTATATGTTTGTTTAGTGAGCATTCATGCTGTCATTTTTTTCCTAATGTGAACTATGGTGGAAATGTGCTGTCCTAAATGGACTTGCCCATATATGTTGTAAAAGCCTTTTTTTGTACACCTGCTCATCAACTGACAGTGAAGTACACAAAGACACAGACACACACACACACACACAGACACCTGTAATATTCTTGTTTTCATGTTGTTGCTGATATCCATCAGTGTTGTTCATATTGCTACATTGTGTTGACATGATTGTTGCTTTTAAACGAATGTTAACTTAATGTTTATTGTCTGCATCCTATTGACTACTGGATGTTAATGTGTAACGCGTTTCCCTGTTTATGTGCTTTAGCAATACTGTATGTCAATATGGTCATGCTAGTAAAGCCTCTTTGAATTGAATTTCTTTTCTGATTTGGTTTATTTTACCTAAATGGATACAGGGTAGTGTGTTTTGTTTATAAATCACTCAGAAAGTTTTCTTTCTTAAAACAAAATGTGGAATCAACTGTCCACAGTAGTGGGGCTTCCATAAATAGGAAATGGCACATTGTTGTACCCTTTGTTGTATCCTGGAGTTTTGTTCACATTGAATATGAACCCTGTATTTGTACCCTGTACTTTTTATTTTATTTTTATTTTTTTATTTTTTCATTTTATGGCACTATCTCTCTTGCATCTGCACTCTTGTACAAAAATACGTGTTATAATAAATGTCATATGATTTTAAAGTAAAATAAAGTTTATAATCTTTGAATATCATGTGTTGCCAGTTTTTTTATGTGTGCCCCCCTGATTAAACACTGGCCCCTCCTTGGCCCCCCTAGTAAAATGTGTCTAGAACCGCCACTGGTAATAGCTATTGCAAAATGGGATGACTCTTCTGACCTGTTTAACCCACGGACAGACAGACAGACAGAGGCGGTGGAAGGACAGAGACGGAGACAGAGAGAGGAACAGGCGGAGAGAGAGAGAGAGACAGCCTATAGAGTTAATCTCAGTGCATCGTGGCAGCATCATACACAAAGCTAAACTGCGTGTTCCATGTAACTACTATGTAATAACCATCTAGCTGCTGCTCTGTGGCAGCACATAACAGAGCCTACTTAATTAGAATAGACCTAATGTGCAGTCACACACACATTACCATGCCAACCTGATACAGCTGCCTGCCTGCTGCCCCCCCTCCCTCCCTCTCCCTTTCAGGAGCAGATCCTTAGTGCATTAAACCAGCTTGAGTTCTCCGTCTCTCCTCGCTGCCTCTGTCTCCGCCTGGGTATTCTCTGACAGATCCAAGAGCAGACACACACTGTTGTGTTCCCCTATCCCAGAAACAGACTGCCTCCACTGCCTAAATGCATTAGACACACACACACACTGCCTCCGGACACTAGAGCAGACACACACTGTTGTGTTCCCTATCCCAGAAACAGACTGCCTCTCACTGCCTAAATGCATTAGACACACATACACACTGCCTCCGGACACTAGAGCAGACACACACTGTTGTGTTCCCTATCCCAGAAACAGACTGCCTCTCACTGCCTAAATGCATTAGACACACATACACACTGCCTCCGGACACTAGAGCAGACACACACTGTTGTGTACCCTATCCCCAGAAACAGACTGCCTCTCACTGCCTAAATGCATTAGACACACATACACACTGCCTCCGGACACTAGAGCAGACACACACTGTTGTGTTCCCTATCCCCAGAAACAGACTGCCTCTCACTGCCTAAATGCATTAGACACACATACACACTGCCTCCGGACACTAGAGCAGACACACACTGTTGTGTTCCCTATCCCAGAAACAGACTGCCTCTCACTGCCTAAATGCATTAGACACACATACACACTGCCTCCGGACACTAGAGCAGACACACACTGTTGTGTACCCTATCCCAGAAACAGACTGCCTCTCACTGCCTAAATGCATTAGACATACACACTGCCTCCGGACACTAGAGCAGACACACACTGCTGTGTTCCCTATCCCCAGAAACAGACTGCCTCTCACTGCCTAAATGCATTAGACACACATACACACTGCCCTCGGACACTAGAGCAGACACACACTGTTGTGTTCCCTATCCCCAGAAACAGACTGCCTCTCACTGCCTAAATGCATTAGACACACATACACACTGCCTCCGGACACTAGAGCAGACACACACTGTTGTGTTCCCTATCCCAGAAACAGACTGCCTCTCACTGCCTTAAATGCATTAGACACACATACACACTGCCTCCGGACACTAGAGCAGACACACACTGTTGTGTACCCTATCCCCAGAAACAGACTGCCTCTCACTGCCTAAATGCATTAGACACACATACACACTGCCTCCGGACACTAGAGCAGACACACACTTGTGTACCCTATCCCCAGAAACAGACTGCCTCTCACTGCCTAAATGCATTAGACACATACACACTGCCTCCGGACACTAGAGCAGACACACACTGTTGTGTTCCCTATCCCAGAAACAGACTGCCTCTCACTGCCTAAATGCATCTAGACACACATACACACTGCCTCCGGACACTAGAGCAGACACACACTGTTGTGTACCCTATCCCCAGAAACAGACTGCCTCTCACTGCCTAAATGCATTAGACACACATACACACTGCCTCCGGACACTAGAGCAGACACACACTGTTGTGTTCCCTATCCCAGAAACAGACTGCCTCTCACTGCCTAAATGCATTAGACACACATACACACTGCCTCCGGACACTAGAGCAGAGGCTACAACAAGAAAACCTAGAGCAGTTTCCCTAGCCTGTCGGGTCAAGGGTAGTCTACACATTACATTTTAGTCATTTAGCAGACGCTCTTATCCAGAGCGAGTGACAGTTAGTGAGTGCATATGGAGAGAACGCTACCTGCAGCCGAGATGCGATGTGCTCCAGGCGGTCCCGACTGCCTCTGAGCACCAGGGGGAGACGTTAGATCCTGGGGCTCCAATGCTGTGCTGCTCCGTGTGGTGGCTGTGAGCCCAGCGGTGCGCACCCCGGAGTCGTGGTGCTGCTGTTGATGTTGTTGCTGGCTATGGTGGTAATTGTTGTTAGGTCAGTTCCCCGTTGGTATTAATCCCGGGGCCGGTCGCACCGTACTGCTGGTAGAATCCAGACCGAGAACGCGATCGAGTCCTGGGGGGCTCCCATGGCTATTTGATAGGGGTGGTGATGAAGAAAGATGAGGCGAGGGGGAGGACGTGGGTGGGATTGTGGAGGAGAACCGTTGGAGTTGGAAGAACGGAGCGGCAGAAATCCCCTAGCGCCGCTGGTCTGGCTGTAGCTGGCTACTAGTCCTCCCTGCCCCCTCGGCACCCCGTATTCTGTTAGCTCCTGCGACTCGGCTACTGCCCCCGCACCATCACATACATTACCCCCTTTCGGTACAGGCTCCGGGGTGGAGGCAGTCGGGAGAAAATACAGGGTTCCTGAGTCGTCAGTTGACCCGTGGCTGCGATTGGCATTTCTTTGGGGTTTCCTCGCTTTCTTTTCTATCGTTCTGTTTTCCCTGTTTCTTACTAGAAAATCTCTTCCTTTTCTAAAAAATAAATAAAAATAAAACAACTTTAGAAAAATACAGTTGATGACTGGATAATTGAAAAAAATAACGTTAGCTAACTAAACAGCCTACACAACAACAACCAGTTTTAAAAGGCTACCCATAGAAAGCAGATTATTTGATTAGGTAAAAATACGTTAATGTCGTTGGTTATAACTACTTAGCTTTCAAATGTCAAACTATTTTGTGACATAGCTTTGTTTACGCTTTCAGGAAACTCCAAACCATGTCCTTCTGTCTCGATTCCCAGTACTCATGGATCACAAGACATAAGAAAACTGAGCTCGTCCCTTTTCACTGAAACACTAAAAATATAACTCTTCCAACTTCCACTTTAGAAATACTATTTTTTTTGTAAACTACAGCGGTTCAATGTTTTCTAGGAATGGACTCAAACTTAGTTTATTCAGCTAGCTAACTAGGTACAGTATACTTCCGTGAAAACCGCCCAGGGCACCGTATCCTATAACGCCATAGCTAACTAGCATGCTAGCTTCCAATAACACACGGTTTAGCACCAATGCTCGGTTACAACAAACTACCAGCACTGTGTTAACACACTAAACAGATCATTCGTGTCCGTGTCTAACGTTGTGTACAGTTTTGGGATTAGTTTTGACAGTTTGAGTGAGTACGTCGTCAACTTATTCAGCCAGTTAGTTAGCCAGCTAGCATATTAGTTAGCCATCGCTCTCTGTCAACGAACCAACCCCTCCTCCCGCGGTATGAAACACACAGAGAAAACCAAGCTAACGTTAACTAGTCACCCATGTCGTGAATTCCTTTAAATCGACTCTGGTTACCAGTATGTAAAAAAAAGAAAAAAAGTAGCCTATAAACTTACCCTTAGTAGCTACTGTTAGCTAGTTAGTGTAAAGCTAGTTACTGAATCAATTTAGCTAGATCGCGTCTGTCCCAGCGGAGAGAAAGCGTTTCCCAAACGCAGAACCCCGGTCATGGCTAGAAGGGATCCAGCTTTCGCCCCTGACTGAATAAAAAGTGGTGAACCTCAAATTTCAAAGAAAAACACAACATACATTTATACGAGCTAAACGCGGATCCACCTCTTCGTTCGACGTTGAGAAAATACCCGTTTGTCCCATTATACCATGTTTTTTTTCCTCAGTCACCTACCTTTAATACACTCCCCCGTTCTCTACTGTACTAAACTGCGATCTGTCGATAATATTTGAGCCGTGTGGTGTGTGTATATGGTAGCGTGTGTTCGCTCGATGTCAGCGTGAAATGTGACGGACCGTCAACGCAGAAGCCAGATTTCACCCAGGCCGAACTAATCCATAGCAGATAAAGGAAAGTGTTCGCAGCTCATTCTCACCTCGTTCTCGCTCTTACCTCGATATTCAAACCTCGAAACTCACCTGGGTACCGTGGGTCGTAAATTGATTTATATTGCTATTATTTTTGGATTACAGTGAAGGGAATCATTTCAATAAAAAGGTCCCAAAACTGTCTCAAGGCAAATCGTTTGTTTGAGTCCGATCGTTGCTCGACTGGTTTTGCCTGGCAAAAGTCAAACGCTATCTTCGGGATGCATTAGCAAGACTAAAAGGGGATTGTAAAATGATTTATCTACAGATAGCCTGCTACCTTGCAGCTGCGCTACCCGATAAAAAAAAGGAATAACATATTATGCTGGTTTATAAAAGTTTCCATTCAGTCACAAGAGCATTAGTGAGGTTGGGCACTGATGCTGGGCGATTAGGCCTGGCTCGCAGTCAGTGTTCCAATTCATCCCAAAGGTGTTCGATGTGGTTGAGGTAAGGGCTTTGTGCAGGCCAGTGAAGTTCTTCCACACCGATCTCGACAAACCATGTCTATATGGACCTCGCTTTGTGCACAGGGGCATTGTCATGCTGAAACAGGAAAGGGCCTTCCCCAAACTGTTGCCACAAAGTTGGAAGCACAGAATAATCTAGAATGTCATTGTGTTAAGATTTCCCTTTACTGGAATTAAGGGGCCTAGCCCGAACTATGAAAAACAGCCCCAGATCATTATTATTCCTCCTCCACCAAACTTTACAGTTGGAACTATGCATTGGGGCAGGTAGCATTCTCCTGGCAACCATAAACCCATTCGTCCGTCACACTGCCAGATGGTGAAAGCGTGAATCATCATCCAGAGAACGCGTTTCCACCACTCCAGCCAAGCATTGGCATTCCGTCATGGTGATCTTAGGCTTGTGTGCTTAGGTTGCTCGGCCATGGAAACCCATTTCATGAAGCTCCCGACGGACAGTTGTTGTGCTGACGTTGCTTCCAGAGGCAGTTTGGAACTTCGCTAGTGAGTGTTGCAACCGAGGACAGACAGTTTATACACGCTACCCGCTTCAGCACTCAGCGGTCCCGTTCTGTGAGCTTGTGTGGCCTGCCACTTCACGCTGAGCCGTCTGTTGCTCTAGAAGTTTCCGCTTCACAATAACAGCACTTACAGTTGACTGGGCTTAGCTCTGGGCAGAGATTTGACGAAATCACTTGTTGGAAAGTTGGCATCCTATGACGGTGCCACGTTAAAAGTCACTGAGCTCTTCAGTATGGGCCATTCTACTGCCAATATTTGTCTACTGGAGATTGCATGTCGTGCTCGATTTACATACCTGTCAGCAACGGGTGTGGCGGAAATAGCGAATGCTAATTTGAAGGGTGTCCACATACTTTTGTATATAAAGTGTATCAACATACTGGCAGAAACCAACAATTGATTGATTGATTGATTGATTGATTGATTGATTGATTGAATGATTGTATTGTCCATTACTCATACAGAAATGTAAACATTTTAATAGAGACTTTTCAGGCCAGCAATTATAAACAAATTACATAGCAGCAATTATATACACACAGTACATAGCAGAAAAAAACATCAGCAGATGATGGTTTGGATGAAATGATCACCAAATACACCCTATTCTTCATGGAGAGGCAGGCTGACTCCTAAATGGTATCCCTATTGTATGGGTAATATACTGTAGCAATATACTGTAATATAGTGGGTAATATAGCCTGCATCAATATACTGTAATATAGTGGGTAATATAGCCTACATCAATGTACAGTAATATAGTGGGTAATATAGCCTAACATCAATATACAGTAATATAGTGATGCGAGGTAGCTTAGTGGGTAAGAGCGTTGTTGCCAGTAACCAGGTCGCTTAGTTCCAATCCCAGACCGACTAGGTGAAAATCTGTCGATGTGCCCTTGAGCAAGGCACTTTACCTAATGTGCTCCTGTAAGTCGCTCTGGATAAGAGCGTCTGCTAAATATTTTTTTTATAATTAATTATATAAATTATAAAATTACAATTATAAAATTATAAATTATAAAATTATAATGTAGCCTACATCAATATACTGTAATATAGTGTCTCCCTGAGTGGCGCAGTGGTCTAAGGCACTGCATCGCAGTGAACTGCGCCACTAGAGATCTGGTTCAATCCAGGCTCTGTCGTAGCCGGCCGCGACCGAGACCTCTGGGCGGCGCACAATTGGCCCAGTGTCGCCCAGGGTAGGGGAGAATGGCCGCAGGGATGTAGCTCAGTTGATAGAGCATGGCGTTTTGCAACACCAGGGTTGTGGGTTCGATTCCCACGGGGGCCAGTATAAAAAGATGTATTCACTAACTGTACGTCGCATCTGGATAAGAGCGTCTGCTAAATGACTCAAAATGTAAAATGTAAATGTATAGTGGGTAATATAGCCTAAGCATCAATATAGTGGGTAATGTAGCCTACATCAATATACTGTAATATAGTGGGTAATATATCCTACATCAATATACTGTAGCAATATACAGTAATATAGTGGTAATATAGCCTACATCAACATACTGAGCAATATATGGTAATATAGTGGGTAATGTAGCCTACATCAATATACAGTAATATAGTGGGTAATACAGCCTACATCAATATACAGTAATATAGTGGGTAATACAGCCTACATCAATATACAGTAATATAGTGGGTAATATAGCCTACATCAATACAGTAATATAGTGGGTAATACAGCCTACATCAATATACAGTAATGTAGTGGGGTAATGTAGCCTACATCAATATACAGTAATGTAGTGGGTAATGTAGCCTACATCAATATACAGTAATATAGTGGGTAATATAGCCTACATCAATATACTGTAGCAATATACAGTAATATAGTGGGTAATACAGCCTGCATCAACATATTGTAGCAATATACAGTAATATAGTGGGTAATGTAGCCTACATCAATATACTGTAATAAGTGATAATATAGCCTACATCAATATACTGTAATATAGTGGGTAATACAGCCTACATCAACATATTGTAGCAATATAGCAGTAATATAGTGGGTAATGTAGCCTACATCAATATACATTACTATAGTGGGTAATATTTCCTACATCAATACACAGTAATATAGTGGGTAATATAGCCTACATAAATATACTGTAATATAGTGGGTAATATAGCCTACATCAATATACAGTAATATAGTGGGTAATATAGCCTACATCAATATACAGTAATATAGTGGGTAATATAGCCTACATCAATATACTGTAAGTATAGTGGGTAATGTAGCCTACATCAATATACTGTAATATAGTGGTAATATAGCCTACATCAATATACTGTAATATAGTGGGTAATATAGCCTAACATCAATATACTGTAATATAGTGGGTAATGTGAGCCTACATCAATATACTGTAATATAGTGGGTAATATAGCCTACATCAATATACTGTAATATAGTGAGTAGTATAGCCTACATCAATATACTGTAATATAGTGGGTAATATAGCCTACATCAATATACTGTAATATAGTGGGTAAGTATATGGAGCTCCTGAGTGGCGCAGTGGTCCCAAGGCACTGCATCGCAGTGCTAACTGTGCCACTAGAGATCCTGGTTCGAATCCGGGCTCTGCTCAGCAGCCGCGACCGAGACTCATGCGGCGGCACAATTGGCCCAGTGTCGTCCAGGTTAGGGAGAGGGAATGGCCGGCAGGGATGTAGCTCAGTTGATAGAGCATGGTGTTTGCAACGCCAGGGTTGTGGGTTCGATTCCCACGGGGGACCAGTATAAAAAATATGTATTCACTAACTTCAGTAGCGCTCTGGATAAGAGCGTCTGCTAAAATGACTAAAATGTAAATGTAAATGTAAATATAGCTACATATATACTAGTATATAGCCTACATCAATATTAGAATATTCCTCAGCAGAATTCCTTGAATATTCCCTAACACTGCTTACCTCTGATAATATCCATTGTTCGGAGAGTGTGTGTGTCAGGATGGGTGTGTGAAACCCAAATTTCCACATACACACATCTCACCTCTAAACCCTATTCCCCTTTGGTTTGTTCTCTCATTTCACATACATCACCCTCTCCCACACACAGCACAACACGACAAACCCCACGCTACGCCCGCACACACACACATATGTGTGCTGCGGCAGCCAAGTCCGTGAGACAGGCGCGCAAGGATCAAGTCTCTCGCCCAGTGTGCGATCAGATTCATAAGATAAGGCCGCAGAGGAGAGGGGGAGAGGGGTGGGGGAGTCTGGTGGGTATTTGGGGCAAGGTATTGTAAGTGGGTTAGGGGTAGATGAGTAGAATGATAGGGGAGATATAGTAGGGGATGGGGGGTGGAGGTCAAGAGGGCTCCTGGGGGATGGGATGAGATGGATGTGGGGGGGAGGGAGGGTTCTGTTGACGTCCTCTACCATTGGCTCGTTCAACTGAGGGGGAGGGGCAGATGCACTACCATGTCCTCACCAGCTGAGAGAGAGAGAGAGAGAGAGGAGAGAGAGATAGAGAGAGAGAGAGAGAGAGAGAGAGAGAGAGAGAGAGAGAGGCCAGAGAGAGAGAGAGAGAGAAAGAGAGAGAGAGAAGAGAGAGAGAGAAGATAGAGAGAGGAGAGAGAGAGAAGAAGAAGGGAAGAGAGAGAGACGAAGAGAGAGAGAGTGAGATAGAGAGAGAGAGAGAGAGAGAGTAGAGAGAGAGAGAGAGAGAGAGAGAGAGGGATAGAATAGGGATGTGGTTTAATATTGATATTAAATGCGGAGTCAAAGTGCACTCCCCATAGGGCTCTTGGTAAAAAGTAGTACACTATATAGGAATAGGGTGCCATTTGGGGTGCAGACAGAATCTATAATTTAATTCCCCACATGAGATATGCAGAAGAACAAATGGCCTCCGTTCGTTGAGTGAAAAGCCATATTAAGTTATCACTATGTAGATACCATGGAATAACAAAGAGAGGGTTTCGCATTGAAGATTAGCCTTCATCAGTGATGAAGTGACACAAAAATATGGTGGTGAGTACAGTAAACGCTCTCCCACTTTCAATGGATTATTCTGCATAACCTGGGTCATTATCACTATGGGTCAACACTCATGCAAAACAGAAAAGGTGCACACACAGCCACACACACACACACACACACACACACACACACACACACACACACACACACACACACACACACACACACACACACACACACACACACACACACACACACACACACACACACAGACAGAGAGAACCATGTGTTCAAACCTCAGTAGCTAAAACCCACAAGCCAGCGTCAAACTGAACGAGAGAGAGAGAGAGAGGACCTGAGGAGGGGGAGGGAGGGAGGGAGGGAGGGAGGGAGGGAGGGAGAATGAAAGAAACAGAAACTAAAACAGAGAGATTGATGGAGAGAGAAAGAGAGGAGTGAAAGAAGAATAAGCGTAAAGATCCTCTCTCAGTCCAGCTAAACCCCCACCAG
The DNA here is from genome assembly GCF_020615455.1 of Coregonus clupeaformis. Lineage (NCBI taxonomy): Eukaryota > Metazoa > Chordata > Actinopteri > Salmoniformes > Salmonidae > Coregonus > Coregonus clupeaformis. Next base: position 30,641 of record NW_025536112.1, on the reverse strand, counting down.
AGAGAGTTGGACAGTGGACCCTTTGGCTTCAGCATTAAGAGGGAAACAATCAGACACACAAAAATGAAAAGGCCAAAAAAGCCTGAATGAACAGGCAAGAATCAAAACATTCTCAGACCCTCTTCCTCTGCTTCCCCACACTGTTTTCTCAACACATTTCAGCCCCTCTCCCTCTGCCCCCACACTGTTTCCTCAACACATTTCAGCCCTCTCCCTCTGCTTCCTACACTGTTTCCTCATCACATTTCAGCCCCTATCCCTCTGCTTCTCCACACTGTTTCCTCAATACATTTCAGCCCCTCTCCCTCTGCACCCCACACTGTTTCCTCAACACATTTCAGCCCATCTCCTCTGCCCCCCACACTGTTTCCTCAACACATTTCATCCTCTCCTCTGCTTCCCCACATTGTTTCCTCAACACATTTCAGCCCCTCTCCCTCTGCTTCCCCCCCACACTGTTTCCTCAACACATTTCAGCCCCTCTCCCTCTCAGCCCCCCCCACACTGTTTCCTCAACACATTTCAGCCCCTCTCCTCTGCTTCCCTACACTGTTTCCCTCAACACATTTCAACCCTCCCTCTGCTTCCTACACTGTTTCCTCAACACATTTCAGCCCCTCTCCTCTCGCTTCCGCAACACTGTTTCTCAACACATTTCAGCCCCTCTCCCTCTGCCCCCACACTGTTTCCCTCAACACATTTCAGCCCCTCTCCTCTGCCCTCCCCACACTGGTTTCCTCAAGACATTTTACCCTCTCCCTCTCTGTTCCCTACACTGTTTCCTCAACACATTTCAGCCCCTCTCTCTCTGCCCCCACACTGTTTTCTCAACACATTTCAGCCCCTCTCCCTCTGCCCTCCCCACACTGTTTCCTCAACACATTTCAGCCCCTCTCCTCTGCTTCCCAACACTGTTTCCTCAAGACATTTCAGCCTCTCCCTGCCCCCACCACTCTTTCCTCAACACATTTCAGACCCTCTCCCTCTGCTTCCCTTATTCATCTTCTATCTAAGGTTGTTATATTTCTAATGTATCATATCTTTATAGTTCTATGTATCATATCTTTCTAGTTCTATGTATCATATATCTTTATAGTTCTATGTATCATATCTTTATAGTTCTATGTAGCATATCTTTATAGTTCTATGTATCATAATCGTTTCATAACATAAACTTTGTCCTATTTCTATGTATATTTTGTATTTACCATTGACACCAATGTGTTGATATAGCATTTTCTTTGAAATGATTTTTCTTGTCTCGCTGTGACAAGGTACTCGCCACATCCTGGTTCTGTCATCAGAACACGTCACATTCAGAGAGTTGAACCTATTTCCTGTAACATCTCTCTGACACACACACATTTTCTCTACACACTCTCTCACACACACATTCTCTCTCTATAGACACTTTCTCTCTCTACACACACACTTTCTCCATCACACACTCACACTCTCTACGTCACACTTGCTGTCTGCTAAAATAGTGTCAGGAATATCATCTATCATGGTGGCTACTGTCCCATCTGTGGGGAAACCCGTCTACTTTGGTGAGTGCAATGTGTGAGTGTGTGTGTGTGTGTGTTGTGTGTGTGTGTGTTGCAGTGTTATACAGTGGGTCAGGAGATGCCGTAGAATTATGGAATAGTTACAGGTTTTCTGAGAGGCACGCTCACAAATCTTTTCTAGCCTCAATCGTTATACCTTTCCGATAATGTGTGCGTGTGTCTGTGTGTCTGTGTGTGTGTGTCTGTGTGTCTCGTGTCTGTGCGTGTGTGTGTGTGTGTGTGTCTCCATGCTCTGAACTGTAAGTTCCAACACCCTAAACTGGTCTCTTTTCCTTGCCTGGCTGGGGTTCCAATAGTCTAACTTGGCTTCCCTTTCCTTCAGAGGCTGGGTTCCAATAGTCTAACCTGGCTTCCTTTCCTGCAGAGGCTGGGTTCCAATAGTCTAACCCTGGCTTCCTTTCCTACAGAGTAGCTGGGTTCCAACAGTCTAACCTGGCTTCCTTTCTGCAGAGGCTGGGTTCCAATAGTCTAACCTGGCTTCCTTTCCTTCAGAGGCTGGGTTCCAATAGTCTAACCTGGCTTCCTTTCCTTCAGAGGCTGGGTTCCAATAGTCTAACCTGGCTTCCATTCACCCACACCTCCTTTCCTTTCCTGTGCTTAAGTCCTCAGTTGATAGCAGGAGGCAGCAGACTGTTGTCTCACATTCGGCTTTTGTTCAAATACTACTTGGCTTCCTTTCCTTTAGGGACTTGCATTAGTTTGCATGTGTCCGGTACAGGAACTAGGCTTACAAATTAATGATTATTATTGATAGTTTCTATGTTTACCAATACACTTCACCAGAATTTTAGGTAACATTTACGTTTTGGGGGAATTTATCAAATTACATCTATTGTCTTTTTGGGTAGAATTATCTCTGGGCCCTCTGTGTGGCCTTATCACACGAAGTCTGTATAATCTCTGGCCCTCTTGTGTGGCCTTTTATCACATGAGTCTGTAATCATTCTGGCCTCCGTGTCCCTATCACCTTATCACGATGGAGTCTGTATCATTCTAGCCCTCTGTGTGGCCTTACCGCTAAGGAGTCTGTAATTATTCCTGTCCAGTGGCCTTACTCGCTATGAGTCTGTAATTATCTCTGGCCCTTGTGTGGCCTTTATCACATGAGTCTGTATTTTTCTGACCTGGTGACCCACATGTTAAATATATACAATAATTAAATGGAACTAAGGGGTGCAAATATAAAACCAAGAACTTAGTAAATAGCATTGGTTAATATTAGGTGAGGGTTTCAGCATGAAAAATACTTTGTATATATTTATTTGACCGCCAATATGTTTGAAATGCTGTGTGCGCCAAACCAGGGCAAAGTTAAAAAGAAGTAGGTTGCAAGAATTAATTGTAAGGTAATGCCATTGAGGATTAGATGTTTTTCATTAATTGGCTATGTTACTTTTTTTTTTTTTTGAAAGTGAAGGGATCTATATGGACAGACAGACTACTATAGAATACTTTTTTTGGTGTTACCTATATACATTTCTCAAAGTTACCACAGAACACTCGTAGTAACTTTGCAGATATTATCGCGGCTTAGCAACCTAACAGGAACCAACAGGTAACCTCCCAGTTTCTATGCGGATTCTCTGAGATTGGTAGACACTATTTTGACCTCCTAACCCCTGCTATCCTCTAACCCCACTGGTCCCAACAGATCATCTGACTTTCTAACTCCCTTGTTTCCTTTGGAACCCCATTGGGTCCATGACAGACATTTAACCTCTAACTCCCTGGAGACTTTCCTTCCATTGGTCGGGTGAGAAAGAAGGATGCTGGGGCGTGATTATCCTTTCTGGTGTCTGAAGGCTCACTAGTGTTTGTAGAGCTACAGACGCAGGACAATATGCAGAGGTATGTGAGAGAGAGAGGGAGGGTAAGAGGGGAGGAGGGGGGAGAGGAACGGAGCTGAGAGGGAGGGGGAGAGAGGGGAAGATAGTCCTTAAGAGTGTTGAGATGCTGACCTTGGGGACAACATGCAGAGGTATGGGAAAGAGAGAGAGAGAGAGAGAGAGAGGATGAGAGGGAGGAGAGGGGGAAAAGATGTATAATTCTACTCTATCTCATCTATCTATCTATCTATCTTTACTCTATCTATCTATCTATCTATCTATTTCGATCTATCTATCTATCTATCTATCTATCTATTTCATCTATCTATCTATATCGATTCATCTATCTACTCCATCTATCTATCTATCTATCTATCTCATCTATCTATCTATACTCATTCATCTATCTATCTATCTATCTATCTATCTATCTATCTGGATCTTATCTATCACTATCTATCTGTCTGTATCTATCTATCTATCTGTGTATATCTATGTATTCATAATTTGAAACTCAAGACGTTTTCAGCATTGTGTTCTGCAAGCACATGAGAAGCCCCATCGCCTCAATCAAGTTACATGAAGACTTCAGTCCTGCAGGTAGCTACTCCTGGTGATGTACTGTACTTTAAATGGCAGCCTCATTCTATAAATATGGTGTATATATGTCTTCATGTTCTTTTTTTTTTTTTTTTTTTTTTTTTTCTTCTCTCTCGTCAGCAGTAGCAGGAAGAATGATGGTACTACTGTCGTGTGCCTTAGCCTCATCTTCCTCTCTCTCCTCTTCCTAGGAACCAGTCTCACCAACTGAAAACAAACCAAAATAATACAACCTAATCGGAAAACTAACAGCCATCAAACAAGGATTCAGTGTTCAACTTAACTCACATTCATTGAGTCGCCCCACCGCTACACAACTATGCCCAACATTCAAACCAACCAAACAATGTTCACCAACCTAGAAATAGTCCACTAGACAAACCGAACAGACATTTAATTAACTACATTTCCAAACCAACCTCACATTTAATTAACTACCATCCAACCAACAGATATCAGTCTCAGACTTCTGAAAGTCCTCTTTCAGTTAATCAGAAACATAACTACCTGGGACCACAACTTTGTGCCTGGGTCAATGGAGACAACAGTTGTTCTTCAATAAAACAAAAGCCTCCTACAATGCCGCCTTGTGCAGTGCGGAGCTAACACAGGCCTCTTTATGACCCCAACACATCCTTATACTACATATGTACTGGAGTGACACTCTTGCAAGATATGTTTTGAAGGCTCACCGAGCTTAACACACACACACAAACTTACAGAATTGGAGTGGAAGCTACTGTACCTTCCTTTCTTCTGTCAATCAACCAAAGCCAGAGAAGGTTGGATGTGTGTGCGTGATGTGTGAGAGAGAGAGAGAGAGAGAGACGGAGAGAGAGAGAGAGGAAAACTAAGCAGTGTGCCAATCACAGCTGCAAGATTTGTGACTCTGTTGCTACAAGATAAGGTCAACCAGTAAAGAACAAACACCACAAATAAGGCAACCTTGTATGTTTATTTATTTTCCTACTGTGACTTTAATATTATTGCACATTGTTACGACACTGTATATATACATAATTGACATTTGAAATGCCTTTTATTCTTTTGGAAACTTCGGAGTGCAAACTCATTATTATTGATTTCTATTCTCACTTTTTTGCTTTACTATCTACTTACTTAGCTTTGGCACGTTCACTATAATGCTTTCCATGCCACTAAAGCCCTTAAATTGAAATTGAACTTAGAGAGAGAGAGAGAGAGAGAGAGAGGAGAGAGGACGAGAGAGAGAGGAGCACAGAGAGAGAGAGAGAGAGAGAGAGAGAGAGAGAGAGAGAGAGAGAGAGAGAGAGAGAGAGAGAGAGAGAGAGAGAGGAGAGAGAGATAGTCTGTGGAATGGGTATTTCGAGTGAGACCTAGAGCTGGGAAACACACAGCACACAAACACACAGCACACTTGTTCTCTGTTGGGTAGTGTGAACACACTTCCCCGTTCCTCTCGTATAGCAGTGAACACACTCTCTCTTGTTCTCTGTGAAGTAGGGAACACACTTCCCTGTTCCTGTTAGAAAGGGAAATACTCCTGTTCTCTCTTGTTATAGTGGATCACACTTCCTCATTCCTCTGTTAGCAGTGGACACACTCCAAAACGCTATTACCTGCTAGCATTTGCTTAATATACTGGAATTTGAAATAATATATACACTTTTTTTTTTTCTGATCTTGCAGTATATTTAAAACCAAATGTTTTACTGGGCATGACTTACCATTTTGAGCCATTTTTCATGAAGGCATTTTCTTTTATCATGATGACAGCTTGTCATTTTTACATAGACAATCGCTTCCATCCAGCTATCTACTATCACACACACGTGAAAACTTGGTTGAAATCACACAAGACTGATCTCTGAAGCACCACACTGTGTTGCAGTCTGTCCAAGAGAAATCACAAGACTGATTCACATCCATACTGTATAAGTTGTAGTCTGTCCAAGAGAGAAATCACACAAGACTGGATCTCAGTTAACTACAATGTATGTCAGGAAGTCTGTCTAAGAGAGAAATTGACACAAGACTGGTGTCTGTGAGTTTATTAAAGCATTCAGTGATTACATGGTGAAGCTTAGAGAGCAGTAGGCCTTACCTGTAGTTGGGGTAAATAAATATAACATTGGGCCGATACCCGCACCACATCACAAAATATGAAATAAACACTTCTCAACAATACCTTTTGAGATCATTGATATATTAATATATTTATTTACTTTAATTTGATTAATGATTGATTTGCACAGCATATTCACACCTAATGCATATCAGACCCGAACCAAGTACCATACTTCCAATCTACAGATCATAAGAGAATAACACAAGATTCTAAGGTACAAACATCATAACAATAATCTACATAATAATCAATACCATAATATTTAATGAATAACATCATTATCTCCACACTTACTAATAACATAACAATAATCTACATCAGTCAATATCATAACATTTATAATCAATAACATCATGAGGTAAAAACAACAGCAACAAAACAACTCAAACAAACCAAACAGACTTGAGAAAAAGATGACCTCTCTTTATTCAGATGTTTCAAAATACAAAGAATGAACAGATGATTATAATGAAATACACTAATTAATAATGAAACATCAAGATAAAGAATCTAAGAGAAAAATATCAATAAGATAAAGACCACAAAGACAAAGCTAAAAGCAAAATATTTAGAACACAAAACAGACGTAATTAGGCTACTCTAAAAAATAATCAAAACCCCATGTTACCTGAAACCTACAGAAACCAAAACTCCATGTTACCAAAACCACCATAACACTAAAACTTACAGCACAAAACCCTGACAAAGGCCAAACCCCATGTTACCTAAAACCCTATGTTAACAAAACCCTATGTTAATAAAACCCCATGTTACAAAACTACATATCGAAACTGTATATGTTACCCATAAAACCCCATGTTGCCCAACCCAACCACCCAAACACCACGTGCTACCCAAAACCCCACACAAAACCTATGTTACCCAAAACCCTATGTTACCTAAAACCCCATGTTACCCAAAACCCCATAAATAAAACCTCATAAAAGCACAAAAACCTCATGTTACCAAAACCTATGTTACCTGCAAAACCCTATGTTATCTAAACTATGTTACCTAAAACCATACATCAAACCCCATGTTACCAAAAAACCCCATGTTACCAAAACCCCATGTTACCAAAAAACCCCATTACTAAAACCACCATGTTGCTGTAAAAAACCCATGTTACTAAAACTGAGTGCACAAAACCTCTAATGCTACCCAGACAAAACCTATACACTAACTCCACGCTACCCAAAAACCCATGTTACCTAAACCTATATACGAAACCCCACTGTACCCAAAAACAATTACTTCAAAACTCCATGTTACTAAAACTTGAGAAATACCTAAAACCCCACACAAAAATCATGTTACCAAAACCCCACAATAATAAACCACTATGTTAATAAAACTGACAAAGACAAACCTATGTTACCAAAAACCACACACAAAAACCCCCACTACTCAAACCCCATGTTACCCAAAACCCCATGTTACTCAAAACTCCACTGTACCAAACACCACGCTACCTCCAAACTCCCATGCACGGAAACCCCATGTTACCTAAAACTCATGTTACTGCAAACCCCAGCACAAAACCCCATACACAAAACCCCATGTTACCTAAACTCATGTTACCCAAAACCCATGTTACCAAACCTTCATGTTACCCAAACTCTATAGGACTCAAAACCCCACGGCACTAAAACCCATGCACTACTTACACAAACAAATGTGTACTAATAATGGTGGTTACAATCACTCAGATTTTTCCAAGGTTATAAAAAATATAAGAATTAGTTTAACTTGTGTGATTAAAATGAACTACTTAAGGTTTGTCACCACATTTTAAATACCAGTCCACCGAAGGACCATAGACGAGCACAAAACTGACTCTAAGATCAGCATGCAGGGTCAGCATCATCTCTATCACACTAGTCCCTGGCTGCCTTCCTGTCCAGCTTCAGCTCTGGAGCTCAGAGAGACCATCTTCCATGGTATTTGCATCACATAAGATCCATGTTGGTCATATTCTGTTCACTTTCTGCCTCCTGGTGTCTCAGAGGGCACCAAGAGTGAGGAGTGAGTCAGTCATGACCAATAATGAAATAATTTCAAGACAAATAACTACAGAACAACAAATAAGATAAAGACATAAGATAAAAGCAAAGTGCACATATTCTGAATACAAACAGACGAATTGTCTACTTCAAATGTTGGGCTCCTGAGCACAGTGGTCTACAGCACTGCATCGCAGTGCTATACGACCAGCACTAGAGATCCTGTCTGATCCAGGTTTGTCGTGAACTGCCACATCGAGACTCATGGCACGCACAATTGGCCCAGGCAGGGGAGGGAATGGCCGGCAGGACAGCCTAGTTGATAGAGCATGACAGCATAACGCCAGGTTGGGGTCTTGAGCCCTCACAGGGGGCCAGTATAAAAAAATACAGACTACTAACTGTAAGTCGCTTGACAAGAGTCGCCTGCCAATGACTGGGAAATGTAACGTGAAATGTTGTAATATCAAACCCCATGCCGCCATGGTTATAAAAACAAACTAAAAGGAATCATGGTGGTTGCTGTCACTCTTTTTTAGATGTTCTGGGCCGTTCTAGAAAGATAAACTAATTCTGAACTTTTCTAGCTATTAAAATCCTGCCCTCGTTTCTGTATACATGCCTTTGCCAGCACAGAAGAACAAACCCAAGATAGTGCAACACAAGCCGTGATATACATCTACACCACACTAAACACAAGATATAGACTGTTGTAGAATCTGGAACCTTTTCAAAGACAATAAACATTTAATGACTTGTAACGCCTGAGGAAATGTCTTTACCAGTACAGGTAGAAGGCGGTGATGGTCAAAGACGATCAGCAGGTCCACAACGTATCTGATGATGAAGGCTGGCAGGAGGAGAGGCTGTAAATAGAAAAACACTCTTTGATGAGGACTCACACTACCACATAGATCTGTGGGAAATCCCACAATGACAAAGTTAGAAGTCTGGTCTATGTTCAGTTACCTGTGACGGTGAGGGTGGAGGGAGCTCACTTCAGAGGAGAAGCAGAGAGAAACACACTGTCATAAACACAGCTGTAGTTCCTTTGTGGAGCCATTATCCAGTGAGAGGAAGAGAAGGCAGCAGAGTGATTGACAGCTGCTTAGTCTGGGGTTCTGCTACTGTGAACTGCATGGAGGAGAAGGAGCCTTGGGTACTGTGGTTGAGTAGGATGAGCAGGTGATGGGTGTGTGGAAGCTGTAGCCCCCTAAACACTTTCGGGCCCCCAGGCCCTGGAGACTCCTTCTCCCATGAGAGCTGTCAGAAGATATCAGGCTAAGATCAGGAGATCTGTAATAACAAAGAGAAACAAGAAAACTTTATCTAGTTTTGTAGATATGACAACAACATCAGCATGTAACAGCATGAAGCAATCTTCTCACAGGGCAACATGAGCAGTGCCCATAGCTCGGGAGACAAATATATGTTGATGGTTTGTGCTGAAGTGAGGAGATTGAATAAAGAGGAGAGAAAGAAACGTAGCTCAACTACTTTCTTTTCCTCATTTAGATAAGTGACAATAACATTTTACATTTTAGTCATTTAGCAGATCGCGCCTTATCCAGAGCGACTACAGGAGAATAGGTTATGCTCACAGCAAGCACCATTGAAGATTCACTGGTCGCTGGGGATTAGAACCACGACCTTTCGGTTACTGGGCATGACGTTTTACCCATCTGTTACCTGCTGCTTCATGACATGCATAAGTGTGAGCAAAGACACGTTTCACTGAGATAACGCTCAAATACAAAGACTGACATTAAGTTGTATTTATTCCCACGACCGAGTGATCTATTTTAAATGCAGACGATAGCTAATAGTCATCGTGGAGAGAGAGGTTTTATGAATGAAGGAAATCAGCTGAATATAATTACAATATCTTGACATTTTGAAAGCAGATCATTGTGAGTCCAGGAAGGAGATTAATACATGTACAAATAGTCGTGGAAACTTGTAGGAGGCTAAACTGAGGATCATTTTTGACACTCTACATGCGCTTCAGCCAATTGTTCTGTGAGCCAGGTCACTACCACATGAGCCGCTGCTGCTCCTGTGACGCCACGTTGAAAGTCATTGAGCTTTGCCATTTCACGCCAATGGCAACGTGATTGTATGGCTGGGTGCTCATCGCATATACACCTGTCAGCAACAGGTATGGCTGAAATAGCTGAATCCACTAATGTGTCCACACACATTTGGCCATATACTGCATTCATACTGAGCAGACTGATTGTGAGTCCAAAGGAGACGGACACATTTACACCTCAGTGGTAGAGACTCAGACCCAGAACAGTGAACTTCAACCACTAGTAGGTTTCCAGGTAAGAACTGAAAGAAAGGGAGCCACAACCCAGCTGCCCACACTACTGCAGCCAGCCCTCCTTGATCCTGTGTCTTCTGAAGCACCACAGTCCCCACCCTCCCCTGGTCGTATTCTCATTCAGGTCCACCAGCAAATGTTTACTGCCTCTCCCACCAATGCCTCACATCATCAGGCCTCTGAGGTGAAAAGAATATATATATTGGTAACTACTATTTTCTACAAACACACCTATATTGCCTCTTACATTCCTTTTCTACTCCAGAGGCGAGAAACAATGTTGATTGAGTGACAAACTGTTTCTTACCTGAGCAGGTGAGTCCAACAGCATTACCAGGTAGGCAGGTGTTGTTTTTTCTGTCTGAGGTGTCACAGTCCAGGAGAAGGGACTCATTGCGCTTTACACTGGAACCTCTTTATCCCAGGTCTGACCTCACCTTCTCCATAGAGCCCCCCTGTAGAGCTGCAGGAGCCCCACAGCCAAGCTCCCCACAGACTACCTCTGCATCCTGCTGGTCAAAGCCAGCTTCACACACTGAGGCCCAGGACTGATTGGACTTCACCTCCAGTCTCCCAGAGCAGACACGCTCCATCCACAAGCTGCACAGACTCTGGAGAAAAGAGTTGGTTGAACATTCAATCAGTTTTGTTGATGACACTGTCAAAGGACTAAACACAAATATGTTGGATAAAAGATTGTAGTTTGCTATGTTTGATACTGTAAGAGGTAGAAATGGGTTCTTAGTCACTCAGGACAGGGTTGGGAATAATGCAGGCAGGAGACAGGAATAAGTTCACTTCACTTTATAGAAAAATAAACAGCTGGACATCCATCAGGCAGCTTCACTTCAGTAACATCTGAACTACAATGATCTGCCCATGCACATCTCCCATAAACGAATATAACAAAAACACAAATATAATGTTTAAATACATCTAACATCTCTCCCCTCTTTAAATAAAAATGAAAACACATAAAACATGATATATGCAAATATTGTATAATTTACAAAATTAAATCTCTCAATATTACTAGTGTCTTACCTGAACAGATCACATGATGATAATATCCACCATTACAGAAACCAGGTCCTCTTCCGATGGTGTCACACTTCTAATAGTAGACTCATCTCCTCTGCAACTCCCTAGTATGACTCCTCCTCTTCCTCTTCAACCAGAGTCCCTAGATGCAGCTACAGCATTCCCACAGCCCAGCTCTCTACACACAACCTTAGTCTCTCTCATGCTCCACCATATAGTACATAGACCTGACCACTCTCTCTGTAGAAGATTTCCACATTCCCAGAACAGGAAGTGGTCCCATTCACCATTCTGACTGGAGAGTTCAGCTGTAAACAGCAGAGAGGAAAACACAGTGGTGAGGACAGATTATATGACAGGGCTTCTGTTATTCTAACAGCAGTAATGCTTTGTGGTTGACAAGTATTAGCAGTGCCATAAAACAGTACTTGTTATTGGGTTTTAGAATGGTGTGTACGGACATATGAATTTCTCCATGTGGGATAATAAAGTAGACTAATATTGAACTGCTAAAATCACTGTAGATGTATACTCTACCTACCTGGTGGACTGATGCTTAGAGCCTGGAGATCTGAGGAGAGAGAGAGAGAGAGAGAGAGAGAGAGAGAGAGAGAGAGAGATAGAGGGAGAGGAGAAAGAGAGACAGAGACAGAGACAGAGAGACAGAGAGAGAGAGAGAGAGAGAGAGAGAGAGAGAAGAGGTTAATGAACATGACTTTTGATAGCTTTGATTATGATGCAACAACACACGTGTGTACACACACTATAGATAAAAAGTATGTGGACAATTTCAAATTAGTGGGATTCTACTTCAGCCACACCCTCTTCCTGACAGGTGTGTAGAAATCGAGCACACAGCCATGCAAATCTCCATAGACAAACATTGGCAGTAGAATGGCCATACTGAAGACTCCTATTGACTTTCAACGTGGCACCGCCACAGGATGCCACCTTTCCAACAAGTAATTTAGTAAAATGTCTGCTTGCTGGAGCTGCCTCGGTCAACTGTAAGTTCTGTTATTGTGAAGGGAAACGCCTAGAGCAACAACGCTCAGCGTGAAGTGGTAGGCCACACAAGCTCACAGAACGGGACCGCTGAAAAGCTGAAGAGGGTAGCGCGTAAAAACCGCTGTCCTCGGTGCAACACTACTACGAAGTTCCAAACTGCCTCTGGAAGCAACGCAGAACAAGAACTGTTAGTCGGGAGCTTCGCGAAATGGGTTTCATTGTTGAGGAACCGAACAAACGCCTAACATCACCATGCACAATGCCAAGCATCGCTGGAGTGATGTAAAGCCCACCGCCATTGGACTCTGGAGCATTGAAAACGCGCTCTCTGGAGTGATGAATCACGCCACCATCTGGCAGTCCAAAGGAAAAAATCCACGCAGCAATGTATATTTACCATTACTCACTAATGCTTGTGGCTGAATGGAAGCAGGTCCCCACAGCAATGTTCCAACATCTAGTGGAAAGCCTCTGAACAGTGGAGGCTGTCATAGCAGCAAAGGGGGACCAACTTCATACTAATGGTCATGACTTTGGAATGAGATGTTTGACAAGCAGGTGTCCACATACTTTTGGTCATTTAGTGTACATTCCTTCCATGGAAATGTGTAACTTTCTTTGCAGATGAGTTTATATCTAATTTAATACCTTTTGCTTTGTCTGTTTTTGAAATCATTCATTTCAGAGGTCCAAAAGTGGAAAAGGTTATTGGTTGTGATGACATCACTGGTTAGGAAGTCAGTGATGAAAAAGATATTCAGTTGACTGCATGTTAGTCTGTTGATGTTAATTTAACCTCTCTCTCTCTCCCCCCCTCTCCCTCTCCCTCCCTCCCTCCCTCCCTCCCTCCCTCCTGCTGATCTGACACAGGTAACAGACCCTAACTTCTACCCCCCCTACTCCTGCTCTAACATACAGTATCTCACAAAACTGAATACACCCTCGCATTTTTGTAATCAATAACATCACTATCTATATACTACCAACAATATCATAACAATACTTCTACATCATAATCAATATCATAACATTGATAATCAATAACATCATTATCTCTATACTACAAACAACATTATAACAATAATCTGACAGTTTGAACCAAGGAAGCCTTGTGTAGACCAATGTGGTTGATAACAGAGCATCTGAGTGTGTCCAATAATATCTCCTTTCTCCTGAAGTGTGCACTTGTTCACTACTTCCCATAATCTAAAAGCATTGGATTGGTGGAGGGCATGGACTAGTGGGAGTTTCCCACCATATTTATAATGTTGATGTAACCCTATCACCACAGGCTCAGATAAATCCATAGAGTAAAAGTATGGTGAAAAGGTCCACTCAGTACATAAAAACCTGGTATGACTAAACTCGCTAAAGAAAAACCAAAGAGACCAGGGTTCTTACCTACAGATAGAATGTGTATATAAAAAGAATGAATAATGAATGATCCACTTGCAAACAATTGGCAATACACACAATACAATAATATTTTTAAGATAATCCTAAACCCGGGTGCTAAACTGAAAATGTTCGTTGGCGCCGTTGGAGCTATAAAAACAAACAGTCTAACCCCCACAGTTATCACGGTAGAAAGCCCTTGAAACCAACAGTTGACTATTTATAATCCAATAGGCAGAAAGTGCTCCTGTATGCATCCGAAAAACGATGTCCAGTTCCCCGAAGCCCTTAAATGACCTCAGACTAAACTGTCCTCTCCAGCTCCCGATCCGACGAACCCAAGCAGCTCCCGAAGCCACTGCCAGTGGCACTGGAACCTTCGTCAATACAGCTAACAGCAAGCGAATTGAGACGACTCATTTCTAAAATATTCAACTATACATTTTGTTTTGTTAAGGTAAGTAAAGTAGAGTGCAGTTAAAACCAATTCGGGGAAAAAACGTACACAAAATGTTTTCCAACTTCACAAGCGCACTCTTCCTCTCTGTTCAACCTTCCCAAGTCCTTCACGTCACCCCGCTCCTCCGCACACTCCACTGGCTTCCAGTTGAAGCTCGCATCTGCTACAAGACCATGGTGCTTGCCTACGGAGCTGTGAGGGGAACGGCACCTCCGTACCTTCAGGCTCTGATCAGTCCCTACACCCAAACGAGGGCATTGCGTCCATCCACATCTGGCCTGCTGGCCCCCCTACCTCTGCGAAGCACAGTTCCCGCTCAGCCCAGTCAAAACTGTTCGTTGCTCTGGCACCCCAATGGTGGAACAAGCTCCCCACGACGCCAGGACAGCGGAGTCACTCACCACCTTCCAGAGACACTTGAAACCCCACCTCTTTAAGGAATACCTGGGATAGGATAAAGTAATCCTTCAACCCCCCTACCCCCCCCAAAAAAATAAAATAAAACATATTGTAAAGTGGTTGTTCCACTGGCTATACGGTGAATGCACCAATTTGTAAATCGATAAGAGCGTCTGCTAAATGACGTAAATGTAAATGTAAATGATGTCACCATAGTCTAGGACCGATAGGAACGTTGACTGAATAATCTGCTTTCTACTTTTTAGCGAGAGGCAGGACGTGTTTCTATAGAAGAAGCCCATTTCTATTCTCAGCTTCTTAACTAACTCATCAATATGCTTTTTAAAAGACAGCTTTTCATCTATCCAGATTCCCAGATATTTATAAGCAGGGACACAATCAATATGGACACCATTCAAAGTACACTAAATCAGTTATTTTGATGTGCACTAGAGAACAACATATACTGAGTTTTCCCTGCATTCAATGCTCATTTCAGGTCAATAAAGTTTTTCTGTAATTCCATGAAGGCAGACTGTAGTTCAGATAGAGCCTGGTCAACCGTGGGGGAAATAGCATACACAACAACTATCAACTGTATACAAGATAGCTGAGAATTAATTAAGGATTCTAATATTTTAGCTAGGCAAAAAAGTTTAGAAATAGAGCGATAATTATTTAGGTCACAAGGGGTCACCACCTTTGTGAAGGGGGAGTACATGGGCCGCCTTCCAAACCTTGGAGATAGTACTAGATATAACTGTCAGGTTACGGGTTGATGATTCAGCAATTAGGGGGAGAGAGCTGCAGTAGAAATGGATCAAGCATATCAGCCCCAGTGGATTTTTTTTACATCAATTTAAGCAAGACATCTAACACATCACATATAGTAAATAGCTGAAATAAACAAAGATTGACTAGAAGTTGACGGTCAACTGTTGAGTCAGCTAGAGGCTGGCAGAGGGAAGAGCAGTCGATTGGCTGACAGGTCAACTAAACCACCGTTTCTCTCAAATAAAAAGCCTGCCGAGGTAACATGATGATTAAAAGCATAACTTATTCCATTCTTCTCAGATATGATGCCAGAGTCAGACAGAACTCCCCCTAGGAAAAACCTACGCTATTTTCAGTTTGTTAGGGACAAGAAACGTATTCTACCTAAGCTACATCAACACAATGTAATGAAGAATGCTATTATTGTTTTCAAGTGAGTACACAACTCTAGTCTAGGCTGTAAACCGCAGTGAATAGCCCAGGTCATTTGAATAACCGCTCAAAAGCCAGGCGTTTTGAATACATATAATTTCAAAATAACTGCATCTAGCCTGTCTGATTTGGATCAGCTATGGGTTTTTACTCGGCAGTTTAGCCTAGAAGGTCCAGGAACATTAGCAGGACAGTAATATTCTTTATTTTGTCATGATGTATCATCTAACAGAAACATTCTAACGCATATTAATTATAATAATGCGCGAGCGCGGAGGAAGTTGGATCCATTTTTTTCCGTGTTTGGCGTCAGTGTTTTCAAAAGCGTTAGAAAATGAGGTGGATACTCCTGGGGTCCTTTTTTTTCTTCTCGCCTCCTTCTCTAAACCCATTGGAGAAGGTCAGAGGGGAAACCCTCCGCTTTTCATCTAATGGGTTTTGAGAAGGAGTCGAGGAGAGAGGAGTGAGGACGCAAGGATTACGCAATTGAGAATCTCTCATTAGTGGAGAGGGAAAACAAGTATGGATGTTGAAGGTGGGTGTTGATAACAAGTGGGAGGATCAACATAAGTGGGTGTAGGAAACATAACAGCTAATTGGGTTGATTGGTTGCCACTCAAAACCGTTTTGCGTGGCTGTTTGCTGCTTCCTTGTTGCATTTTAGCTAAGCGGGTTAGGCAGGTTAGGATAATTAACATGTCAGGTTAGGATAATTAACATGGCAGGTTAGGATAATTAACCCCTCTCCCTCTGCTTCCCTACACTGTTCCCTCAACACATTTCAGCCCCTCTCCCTCTGCTTCCCTACACTGTTTCCTCAACACATTTCAGCCCCTCTCCTCTGCTTCCTCACACTGTTTCCCAACAAATTTAATCCCTCTCCTCTACTTCCCTACACTGTTTCCTCAACACATTTCAACCCCTCTCCTCTGCTTCCCTACTCTGTTTCTCAACACATTTCAGTCCCTAATCCCTCTGCTTTCCTAAACTGTTTCTCAACAAATTTAATCTCTCTCCTCTACTTCCCTAAACTGTTTCCAACACATGTTATCCCCTCTCCTCTGTTTCCTACACTGTTTCCAACACATTTCACCTCCCTCTCCCCTGCTCCCCACACTGTTTCTCAACACATTTCAGCCCCTCTCCCTCTGCTTCCCTACACTGTATCCCAACACATTTCAGCCCCTCTCCCTCTGTTTCCCCACACTGTTTCCTCAACACATTTCATCCCCTCTCCTCTACTTCCCTACACTGTTTCTCAACACATTTCATCCCCTCTCCCTCTGCTTCCCTACTCTGTTTCTCAACCCATTTCAGCCCCACTCCTCTGCTTCATTAAAATGTTTCCCGACACATTTCAGCCCCTCTCCTCTGCTTCCTAAACTGTTTCTCATCACATTTCAGCCCCCTCTCCCTCTGCTTCACTACACTGTTTCCTCAACACATTTCAACCCTCTCCCTCTGCTTCCCTACACTGTTCCCTCAACACATTTCAGCCCTTTCCTCTGCTTCCTACACTGTTTCCTCAACACATTTCAGCCCCTCTCCCTCTGCTTCCCCACACTGTTTCCAACAAATTTCATCCCCTCTCCCTCTACTTCCCCTACACTGTTTCCTCAACACATTTCAACCCCTCTCTCTGCTTCCTACTCTGTTTCTCAACACATTTCAGCCCCACTCTCTGCTTTCCCTAAACTGTTTCCTCAACACATTCAGCCCCCTTCTCCTCTGTTTCCCTAAACTGTTTCTCATCACATTTCAGCCCTTTCTGCTTCCCTACACTGTTTCCTCAACACATGTCATCCCCTTTCCCTCTGCTTCCCTACACTGTTTCTCAACACATTTCAGCACCTTTCCCCTGCCCCTACACTGTTTCCTCAACACATTTCAGCCCCCTCCTCTGTTTTACACTGTTTCCTCAACACATTTCAGCCCCTCTCCCTGACTTCCCCACACTGTTTCCTCAACAAATTTAATCCCCTCTCCTCTACTTCCCTAAGCACTGTTTCCTCAACACATTTCAACCCTCTCCTCTGCTTCCTACTTTGTTTCTCAACACATTTCAGTCCCACTCCTCTGCTTTCCTAAACTGTTTCCCAACAAATTTAATCTCTCTCCTCTACTTCCTACACTGTTTCCTCAACACATGTCATCCCCTCTCCCTCTGCTTCCCTACACTGTTCCTCAACACATTTCAGCCCTCTCTCTCTGCTTCCCTACACTGTTTCTCAACACATTTCAGCCCCTCTCCCTCTGCTTCCCCACACTGTTTCCTCAACACATTTAATCCCCTCTCCTCTACTTCCTACACTGTTTCCTCAACACATTTCAACCCCTTTCCTCTGCTTCCTACTCTGTTTCCTCAACACATTTCAGTCCCACTCCCTCTGCTTTCCTAAACTGTTTCCTCAACAAATTTAATCTCTCTCCCTCTACTTCCCTACACTGTTTCCTCAACACATGTCATCCCCTCTCCCTCTGCTTCCCTACACTGTTTCCTCAACACATTTCAGCCCCTCTCCCCATGCCCCCCACACTGTTTCTCAACACATTTCAGCCCCGCTTCCTCTGTTTCCTACACTGTATCCTCAACACATTTCAGCCCCCCTCCTCTCTTCCCACACTGTTTCCTCAACACATTTCATCCCCTCTCCTCTACTTCCCTACACTGTTTCTCAACACATTTCATCCCCTCTCCCTCTGCTTCCCTACACTGTTCCTCAACACATTTCAGCCCTTTCCTTGTTCTACCTGTTCTCAACACATTTCAGCCCCTCTCCCTCTGTTTCCCACACTGTTTCCTCAACAAATTTAATCCCCTCTCCCTCTACTTCCCTACACTGTTTCCTCAACACATTTCAACCCCTCTCCCTCTGTTCCCTACTCTGTTTCCCAACACATTTCAGCCCCACTCCTCTGCTTTTCTAAACTGCTCCTCAACACATTTCAGCCCCTCTACCTCTGCTTCCCTAAACTGTTTCTCATCATATTTCAGCCCTCACCTCTCTGTTTCCCTACACTGTTTCCTCAACACATGTCAATCCCCTCTCCCTCTGCTTCCCTACACTGTTTCTCAACACATTTCAGCCCCCTCTCCCACTGCTCCCCCACACTGTTTCTCAACACATTTCAGCCCCCCTCCCTCTGCTTTCCCTACACTGTTTCTCAACACATTTCAGCCCCTCTCCTCTGTTCCCACACTGTTTCCAACAAATTTAATCCCTCTCCTCTACTTCCCTACACTGTTTCCTCAACACATTTCAACCCTCTCCCTCTGCTTCCACTCTGTTTCTCAACACATTTCAGTCCCACTCCCTCTGCTTTCCTAAACTGTTTCCTCAACAAATTTAATCTTTCTCTACTTCCCTACACTGTTTCCTCAACACATGTCATCCTCTCTCTGCTTCCCTACACTGTTTCTCAACACATTTCAGCCCTCTCCCCTGCCCCCACACTGTTTCCTCAACACATTTCAGCCCTCTCCCTCTGCTTCCCCTACACTGTATCCTCAACAATTTCAGCCCCTCTCTCTGCTTCCCCACACTGTTTCCTCAACACATTTCATCCCCTCTCCCTCTACTTCCCTACACTGTTTCTTCAACACATTTCATCACCTCTCCCTCTGCTTCCCTACTCTGTTTCCTCAACCCATTTCAGCCCCACTCCCTCTGCTTCATTAAAATGTTTCCTTGACACACTTCAGCCCCTCTCCCTCTGCTTCCCTAAACTGTTTCCTCATCACATTTCAGCCCCTCTCCCTCTGCTTCACTACACTGTTTCCTCAACACATTTCAACCCCTCTCCCTCTGCTTCCCTACACTGTTCCCTCAACACATTTCAGCCCTCTCCCTCTGCTTCCCTACACTGTTTCCTCAACACATTTCAGCCCCTCTCCCTTTGCTTCCCCTACACTGTTTCCTCAACAAATTTAATCCCCTCTCCTCTACTTCCCTACACTGTTTCCTCAACACATTTCAACCCCTCTCCTCTGCTTCCCTACTCTGTTTCTCAACACATTTCAGCCCCACTCCCTCTGCTTTCCTAAACTGTTTCTCAACACATTTCAGCCCCTCTCCCTCTGCTTCCCTAAACTGTTTCCTCATCACATTTCAGCCCCTCTCCCTCTGCTTCTACACTGTTTCTCAACACATGTCATCCCCTCCTCTGCTTCCCTACACTGTTTCCCAACACATGTCAGCCCCTTCCCTGCTCCCCACACTGTTTCCTCAACACATTTCAGCCCCCTCCCTCTTTTTCCCTACACTGTTTCCCCAACAAATTTCACCCCTCCCTCTGCTTCCCTAAACTGTTTCCTCATCACATTTCAGCCCCTCACCCTCTGTTTCCCTACACTGTTTCCTCAACACATGTCATCCCCTCTCCTCTGCTTCCCACACTGTTTCTCAACACATTTCAGCCCCCCCCCTGCTCCCCCAACACTGTTTCCTCAACACATTTCAGCCCCACTACCTCTGCTTCCCTAAACTGTTTCCACCACATTTCAGCCCCTCTTCCTCTGCTTCCCTAAACTGTTTCCTCATCACATTTCAGCCCCTCTCCTCTGCTTTCCTACACTGTTTCCTCAACACATGTCATCCCCTCTCCCTCTGCTTCCTACACTGTTTCTCAACACATTTCTGCACCTCTCCCCCTGCCTCCCACACTGTTTCTAACACATTTCAACCCTCTCCTCTGCTTCCTTACACTGTTTCCTCAACACATTTCAGCCCCCTCTGTTTCCCTAAGCACTGTTTCTCAACACATTTCAACCCTCTCCTCTGCTTCATTAAACTGTTTCCTCAACACATTTCAGCCCTCTCCCCTCTGTTTCCCTACACTGTTTCCTCAACACATTTCAGCCCCTCTGTTTCCCTACACTGTTTCTCAACACATTTCAACCCCCCCTCCCTCTGCTTCATTAAACTGTTTCCTCAACACATTTCAGCCCCTCTCCCTCTGCTTCCCTACACTGTTTCCTCATCACATTTCAGCCCCTCTCCCTCTGCTTCCCTACACTGTTTCCTCAACACATGTCATCCCCTCTCCCTCTGCTTCCCTACACTGTTTCCTCAACACATTTCAGCCCCTCTCCTGCTCCCCCACACTGTTTCCTCAACACGCTTCAGCCCCTCTCCCTCTGCTTCCCTACACTGTTTCCTCAACACATTTCAGCCCCTCTGCTTCCCCACACTGTTTCCTCAACACATTTCAGCCCCTCTCCTCTACCTCCCAACACTGTTTCTCAACACATTTCAACCCTCTCCCTTCTGCTTCCCTACACTGTTTCCACAACACATTTCAGCACCTATCCCCTGCTCCCCCACACTGTTTCCTCAACACATTTCAACTCCCTCCTCTGTCTTCCCTAAAGTGTTTCTCACCACATTTCAGCCCTCTCCCCTGCTTCCCTAAACTGTTTCCTCATCACATTTCAGCCCCTCTCCCTCTGCTTCCCTACACTGTTTCCTCAACACATGTCATCCCCTCTAACTCTGCTTCCCAACACTGTTTCCTCAACACATTTCAGCACCTCTCCCTGCCCCCCCACACTGTTTCAACAAATTTCAACCCCTCTCCCTCTCTTCCCCTACACTGTTTCCTCAACACATTCAGCCCCTCTGCTTCCCTACACTGCTTCCTCAACACATTTCAGCTCCCTTTCCTCTGCTTACCCACACTGTTTCATCAACACATTTCAGCCCTCTCCCTCTACTTCCTACACTGTTTCCTCAACACATTTCAACCCTCTCCCTCTGCTTCATTAAACTGTTTCCTCAACACATTTCAGCTCCTCTCCCTCTGCTTCCTTAAACTGTTTCCTCATCACATTTCAGCCCCTCTCCTCTGTTTCCCTACACTGTTTCCTCAACACATGTCATCCCCTCTCCCTCTGCTTCCTAAACTGTTTCCTCAACACATTTCAGCCCCTCTCCCCTGCTCCCCACACTGTTTCTCAACACGCTCAGCCCCTCTCCTCTGCTTCCCTACACTGTTTCTCAACACATTTCAGCCCTCTCTTCCCCACACTGTTTCCTCAACATATTCAGCCCCTCTCCCTCTACCTCCCAACACTGTTTCCTCATCACATTTCAGCCCCTCTCCCTCTGCTTCCCTACACTGTTTCCTCAACACATGTCATCCCCTCTCCCTCTGCTTCCCTACACTGTTTCCTCAACACATGTCATCCCCTCTAACCCTGTTTCCCAACACTGTTTCTCAACACATGTCATCCCCTCTCCTCTGGCTTCCCCACACTGTTTCCTCAACACATTTCTAACCCCTCTCCTCTGCTTCCTAAACTGCTTCCTCATCACATTTCAGCCCCTCTCCCCTGCTTCCCTAAACTGTTTACTCATCACATTTCAGCCCTCTCCTCTGTTTCCCCTACACTGTTTCTCAACACATGTCATCCCCTCTAATCTGCTTCCCAACACTGTTTCCTCAACACATTTCAGCACCTCTCTCCTGCCCCCCACACTGTTTCCAACAAATTTCAACCCCTCCTCTGCTTCCCTACACTGTTTCCAACACATTTCGCCTTGCTTCCCTACACTGCTTCCTCAACACATTTCAGCCCTCTCCTGCTTACCCACACTGTTTCATCAACACATTTCAGCCCCTCTCCCTCTACTTCCCTACACTGTTTCTCAACACATTTCAACCCCCTTCTCTGCTTCATTAAACTGTTTCCAACACATTTCAGCCCCTCTTCCTCTGCTTCCCCTAAACTGTTTCTCATCAAGCATTTCAGCCCCTTCCCTCTGTTTCCTACACTGTTTCCTCAACACATGTCAACCCTCTCCCTCTGCTTCCCTACACTGTTTCCTCAACACATTTCAGCCCCTCTCCCCCTGCCCCCCCACACTGTTTCCTCAACACGTTTCAGCCCCTCTCCCTCTGCTTCCCTACACTGTTTCCTCAACACATTTCAGCCCCTCTGCTTCCCCACACTGTTTCCCAACATATTTCAGCCCTCTCCTCTACTCCCCAACACTGTTTCCCAACACATTTCAACACTCTCCCTCTGCTTTACAGTGTTTCCTCAACACATTTCAGCACCTCTCCCCCTGTCCCCCACACTGTTTCCTCAACACATTTCAACCCCCCTCTCCCTCTGTTCTAAACTGTTTCTCATCACATTTCAGCCCCTCTCCCCTCTTCCCTAAACTGTTTCCCCATCACATTTCAGCCCCTCTCCCTCTGCTTCCCTACACTGTTTCCTCAACACATGTCATCTCCTCTCCCCCTGCCCCCCCACACTGTTTCCTCAACAAATTTCAACCCCTCTCCCTCTGCTTCCCTACACTGTTTCCTCAACACATTTCAGCCCTCTGCTTCCTACACTGCTTCCTCAACACATTTCGGCCCCTCCCTCTGCTTACCGCACACTGTTTCATCAACACATTTCAGCCCTCTCCTCTACTTCCCTACACTGTTTCTCAACACATTTCAACCCCCTCCTCTGCTTCCTAAACTGCTTCTCAACACATTTCAGCCCCTCTCCCTCTGCTTCCCTAAACTGTTTCCTCATCACATTTCAGCCCCTCTCCTCTGCTTCCCTACACTGTTTCCTCAACACATGTCATCCCCTCTCCTCTGCTTCCCAACACTGTTTCCCAACACATTTCAGCCCTCTCCTCTGCCTCCCCACACTGTTTCCTCAACACATTTCAGCCCCTCTCCCTCTGCTTCCCTACACTGTTCCAACACATTTCAGCCCTTCCCTGCTCCCCCACACTGTTCAACACATTTCACCCCTCCCTCCCCCCCCACACTGTTTCCTCAACACATTTCAGCCCCTCTGCTTCCCCTACACTGTTTCCCAACACATCTCAGCCCCTTTCCCTCTGCTTCCCACACTAGCTTCCTCAACACATTTCAGCCCCTCTCCCTCTACCTCCCTACACTGTTTCCTCAACACATTTCAACCCCTATCCCTCTGCTTCCCCTACACTGTTCCCTCAACACATTTCAACCCTCTCCCTTTGCTTCCCTAAACTGTTTCCTCAACACATTTCAGCCCTCTCCTCTGCTTCCCTACACTGTTTCTCAACACATCAGCCCTTCTCTGCTTCCCTACACTGTTTCTCAACACATTTCAGCCCCTCTCCCTCTGCTTCCCTACACTGTTTCCTTAACACATTTCAGCCCCTCTCCTCTGCTTCCCTAAACTGTTTCTCAACACATTTCAGCCCCTCTCCCCTGCTTCCCTACACTGTTTCTCAACACATTTCAGCCTCTCCTCTGCTTCCCTACACTGTTTCCTCAACACATTTCAGCCCCTCTCCCTCTGCTTCATTACACTGTTTCCCAACACATTTCAGCCCTCCCTCTGCTTCCCCACACTGTTTCCTCAACACATTTCAGCCCCTCTCCGTTGCTTTCTACACTGTTTCTTCAACACATTTCAGCCCCCTCTCCCTCTGTTTTTCCTACACTGTTTCCAACACATTTCAGCTCCCTCTCCTCTGCTTCCCTACACTGTTTCTCAACACATTTCAGCCCTCTCCTCTGCTTCCCTACACTGTTTTCTTCTAATGACATCACAACAATAACAAGGCAACAGTAAAACATGCCGCCCCCCTATGAATGATGCAGCTCCTCCCTTTGGGCCAATCAGTGTAATTTAGTAAATGCCGAATCCATGGCAAGACACATCATCATCCACTTTTCATCAAAATCGGCAGTAGTGTCTGAGATGTCACGTGGGTTAGCTAGACTTTATCCCCGAGTCTGTGTCCCCACGTACACTCTGAGTCAAACACCATCGTGTGTCATTATGAATGTTCTTTTGTCTTGACAGTGTTTGCAACATGTGTACCAAATGCTGTTACAATACACATATCCTTGACTGATGTCTTGACAGTGTTTGCAACATGTGTACCAAATGCTGTTACAATACACATATCCTTGAATGATTCACAGTATAGCCATTTATGTGCCAGACCACGCCCACGTGAATGTTTATTGGTCAATAGCAGCCATATTGTTTTAGGTACTAGTCTGGAAATATTGTATTGAGAGATCTTTTTCCAGAGATGCTACACGTCACATTTTGTGACGCACGCACACACACACACACACGCAAGATGCACGCACGCACACACACACACACACACACACACACACACACACACACACACACACACACACAAACACACACTTTCTCTCATCCATCCATCTCACTCCTCTCTCCCCTGGCTGTCATTACCCTTTTCTCTCGTCTGTTCTTGTTGACAAGGGTCTCACAATACTCCCCCTTCCCTTCACTCCTCCTCACCCTGTCTCCCTCTCTCCCCCCCATCTCTCCCTTTCCATCCCCTTCACCCTCTGTTTGTCATCTATTGGAAAAGAGAAGGAGGAAAGAAAGAAAGAAAGAAAGAAAGAAAGAAAGAAAGAAAGAAAGAAAGAAAGAAAGAAAGAAAGAAAGAAAGAAAGAAAGAAAGAAAGAAAGAAAGAAAGATAAAAGGGTGAAAAGGGGGAAAAGATAACTGAACAGGTAACTTGATATGCTGACAGCTGTCTGTTTATATTTAGTCCCTCTCTCTCTCTCTCTCTTTTTCTCTCTTCTCTTTCTCTCTTTTTTTCTCTCTCTCTTTCTCTCTTAGCAGGTAAGGGGAGAATGATGTCATACGGTCACAGCTCAGCCTCCTCTTCCTCTTCCTCCTCCTAGGAACCAGTCTGACCAACAAAACAACCAAAATACAACCTAATGAAAACTAACAGCCTATCAACAAGGATCTATGTTCAACCAACCTGACATTCAGCCAACAAGCCAATGACTAAACAACTAGGCCCAACATTCAACCAACCAACCAATGTTCGACCAACCAAGAAATAACCAATAGACAACCAACCTGACATTTAATCAACTACTATCCAACCAACAGACATCAGTCTCACTCTGAAAGTCCCCCTCTTTCAGTCAATCATAAAACAACTACCTGACCACAACTTTGTGCTCAATGGAGACAACGGGTTGTTCTTCAATAAACCAAAAGCTCCTACAGCCGCTCTTGTTGCAGTGTGTGAGTTAAACACAGGGTCCCTTTAGGCCTCAACACATCCTTATACTACACATGTACTGGAGTGGACACTCCCTAGCAAGATCATGTTAGAATACCACCTGAACTTGAACACACACACACACAAACTTACAGAATTGAGTGTAGCTATGCACCTCTCCCTTTCTCTGTCATCAACCAAAGCCAGAGAAGGAGTGTGTGTGTGTGTGTGTGTGTGAGAGAGAGAGAGAGAGAGAGAGAGAGAGAGAGAGAGAGAGAGAGAGAGAGAGAGAGAGAGAGAGAGAGAGAGAGAGAAAAACCACAGTGTGCCATCACAGCTGCAAGATTCGTGACCCTGTTGCCACAAGAAAAGGTCAACCAGTGAAGAACAAACACCATTGTAAATACAACCCATATTATGTTTATTTATTTTCTCATTTGTACTTTAACTATTTGCACATTGTTACAACACTGTATATATACATAATATGACATTTGAAATGCCTTTATTCTTTTGGAACTTCTGAGTGTAATGGTTACTGTTAATATTTATTGTTTATTTCACTTTTGTTTACTATCTACTTCACTTGCTTTGGCAATGTTAACATACGTTTCCCATGCCAATAAAGCCCTTAAATTGAAGTTGAAATTAGAGAGAGAGAGAGAGAGAGAGAGAGAGAGAGGAGTAGAGAGAGAGAGGAGCACAGAGAGAGAGAGAGAGAGAGAGAGAGAGAGAGAGAGAGAGAGAGAGAGAGGGAGAGAGAGAGAGAGAGAGAGAGCACAGCCTTGGAATGGGCATTTGAGTGAGACAGAGCTGGTACACATGCACACAAACACACACACTTCTTCCTGTTCCTCTGTTAGTAGTGGAACACTTCCCCTTTTTCCTCTGTTAGTAGTGTAACACACTTCCCCTGTTCCTCTGTTAGTAGTGGAACACACTTCCCCTGTTCCTCTGTTAGTAGTGGAACACACTTCCCCTTGTTCCTCTGTTAGTAGTGGAACACACTTCCCCTGTTCCTCTGTTAGTAGTGGAACACACTTCCCCCTGTTCCTCTGTTAGTAGTGGAACACACTTCCTCTTGTTCCTCTGTTAGTGGTGGAACACACTTCCCTAAAAACTGCTGCCTGCCTGGTTTGCTTAATATACTGGAATTTGAAATAAAATATATAATTTTTTTTCTTGATCATGAAGTATATTTAAAACCAAATGTTTTACTGGGTGACTTCCACTTTTACTTGAGTCATTTTCTATTAAGGTGTCTTTTCTTACCCAAGTATGAAGTTGGTACGTTCTACACTGCTTCCATCCAGCTATCTACTCTTATCATATGTGTGAAAAACTTGGTTGGAAATCACACTGTCTGATCTCAGTTAATTCATACTGTATGTTGTAGTCTTTCCAAGAGAGAAATCACACAAGACTGATCTCAGTTAATTCATACTGTATGTTGTAGTCTGTCTAAGAGAAATCACACAAGACTGACAGCCTGTGAGTTTATTAAAAGCATTACAGTGATTACATGGCAGTTTAGAGAGCAAGCCGCATGTCTTCATCTGTAAAGGGTAAATAACATAACATCAACATAATCTGCACTCACATCAAGCAAATATGAAATAAACACTTCTCAACAATACCTTTGAGATCATTGATATATATTACCATATGTATTTACTTTAATTTGATTAATTGATTGATTTGCACACAGCATATTCACAATTTAATGTATATCAGACCTGAACTAAGTACTATACTTTCTCTGTAACCCACAGATCATAAGAGAATAACACAAATATCTCTATATAGTACAAACATCATAACAAAACCTACATAATAATCAATACCATAATATTTATAATGAATAACATCATTATCTCTATACTAATAACAACATAACAATAATCTACATCAGTCAATATCATAAAATGTATAATCAATAACATCATGAGAGGTAAACAACAGCAACAAAACAAACCCCAACAAACCCCTTTATTAAAATGTTTCAAAAATACAAAGAATGAAACAGATGATTATAATAATACATGGACTAATAATGGAAACCCTTCAAGATAAAGAATCTAAGAAAAACACTAAATAAGATAAAGACATAAAGACAAAAGCTAAAAAGCAGCAATACATTCTGAACACAAAACAGACGTAATTGAGCTACTCTCTAAAAATAATCAAACCCCATGTTACCAAAACCCCATCACAAAACCCCATGTTACCAAAACCCCCCGTACCAAAACCCCCACGTACCCAAAAACCCCATGTTACCCAAAACCCCATTTACCCAAACCCCATTTATAAACCCCACGTACCATGGTGGTACAAAACAAACAAAAAAGTAATAATGGTTTACAATCACTCCTTTTAGATTTCTTCCAAGGCTATAAAAAGATAACCTAATTCTTAACTTGTGTTATTAAAATTAGAACCACTTAAGGTTTGTCACCACATTAATAAACACCAGTCCACTGCTGACCAGAGATTTAAAACACAAAACTGACCTAAGATCAGCATGTAGGGTCAGCATCATTCTACTCCTACTCAGCTCCCCTGGGCTGCTTCTCCTCTCCCGTCCAGCTTCAGCTCTGGAGCTCAGAGAGACCATCTCCATGGCATTGGCATCAACATAAAGATCCATGCTGCTCACCCTGTTCACTCTCTTCTGCCTCCTGGTGGTCTAGGGAGACACAGCACCAAGAGTGAGTGAGTCTGTCAGCCATGGACTAATAATGGAAATATTTCAAGATAAAGAATCTAAGAGAAAACACTAAATAAGATAAAGACATAAAGACAAAAGCTAAAAGCAGCAATACATTCAGGAACACAAAACAGACGTAATTGAGCTACTTTAAAAAAATCATGCCCCCCCCGTGTGACTGGAATTATGGTGGTTGCTGTCACTCTTTTTTAGATGTCTTCCAAGGTTCTAGAAAGATAAACTAATTCTGAACTTTTCAGCTATTATTAAAATCCCGGTTTTGTGTGTGTCTGTTTTCTCATTCTCTGCGCGCCTTCTCTGCGGGTCCTCTCATTTTCAGTGCGGGCCTCTCATTCTCATCTGGTTAACTTTTTTTAAAAACATTTTACGCTTATTTAGCAGACGCTCTTATCCAGAGCGACTTACAGCTAGTGAGTACATACATCATTTTTTTATACTGGCCCCCATGGAAATCAATCCCCACAACCCTGGCGTTGCAAACGCCATGCTCTACCAATTGAGCTACATCCCTGCCGGTCATTCCCTCCCCTACCCTGGACGACGCTGAGCCAATTGTTTTTTTTTATTTTTTTTTATTTTTTTATGTCATTTTAGCAGACGCTTTATCCAGAGCGACTTACAGGAGCAATTAGGGTTAAGTGCCTTGCTCAAGGGCACATCGACAGATTTTTACACCTAGTAGGCTCGGGGATTAGAACCAGCGACCTCGTTACTGGCACAACGCTCTTAACCACTAAGCTACTGCCGCCCGCAATTTGTGCGCCGCCACCATGGGTCCCCCAGTCGCGGCGGGCTACGACAGAGCCTGGATTCGAACCAGGATCTCTAGTGGCACAGCTAGCACTGCGATGCAGTGCCTTAGACCACTGCGCCACTTCCGGGAGCCGAGTTAAGCACACACCAAACACAGATATAGACCAATGTAGAATCTGAACTGCTCATAGACACAAACATTTAAATGACTTGTAACCTGAGTAACTGTCTTTACCTGTAGTACAGGTAGAAGGTGGTGATGGCTGTCAGTAGGATCAGCAGCACTAACAACGTGTCTGATGATGAAGGCTGGCAGAGGAGAGGCTGCAAACAGAAACACCTTTGATGAGGGGACTGGTCATTAACACATAGATCTGTGGGAAATCTGTCAATGACAAAGTAGAAGTCTGGATCATGTTCAGTTACCTGTGACGGTGAGGGAGAGAGCTCACTCTCAGAGAAGAAGCTATGAGAGAAAACATAATTGTTGCAAACACAGCTGTAGTTCTTGGTGGGAGTCATCTGCAGCAGGGAAGAGGAAGGCAGCAGAGTGATTGACAGCTGGCTGGGTTGGGTTCTGTTGGAGCCGGTGAACGTGGGAGGAGGAAGGAGCCTCCTGGGTTCGTGGCTGAGTGGAGTCAGGTGATGGTGAAGTTGTAGCCTAAACACTTCGGGCCCCTGGTGGCCCCCTGGAGACCCCCCATTGAGTCAAGTCAGGAAGATATCAGGCTGGACCAGGAGATCTGTAACAATAAAAGAGAACAAGAAAAACCTCTTCAACTAGTTTCCTATAGATATGACACATAACATCAGCATGTAAGCAGTGCTAGCCACCCTCCTCACAGGGCAAGGCATGAGTAGTGGGCCTACAGTCACTGAGACAACAATATGTTGATATCAGGCTGAAGCAGGACATCTGGAACAAGAGGAGAGAAAAAGAAAACGTAGCTCCTCAACTACTTTCTTTTCTCATTTAGATATGACAATAACATGACATGTGACAGTGGTAGTGAGTAGAGTTGTTCACTGAGATAACACTCAAATACAAAAAGCATTCTGCGATATTTAAGTTGTATTTGGATTCCTACTTGACTGAGTGATTTATTTTGCAAAGACTTACAAGCAAAACAGTCACCATTAGAGGGGAGAGGAAGTTGAATGAATAAAGGGAATCAGTGGAATATAATGATCATATATTGATATTTCCTGAGCAGAC
>NW_025536111.1:0-68735 GCF_020615455.1 Coregonus clupeaformis | reverse complement strand
CAACTGACGACCGAAGTCAGCCTGCAGGTGCCCGGCCCGCCACAAGGAGTCGCTAGAGCGCGATGAGCCAAGTAAAGCCCCCCTCGGCCAAACCCTCCCCTAACCCGGAAGACGCTGGGCCAATTGTGCGCCGCCCTATGGGACTCCCGGTCATGGCCAGAAGTCCCATAGGGCGTAGTGACGCCGCAACACTGAGATGCAGTACCTTCGACCGCTGCGCCACTCGGGAGGCCCAGAGGATCACAGTTTTATGGAAAAATAGTTATTGACAGATGGAAAGTGTCTGACTGTATGGTATTGCTCACCTTTAAAAGTTCAGGGTAGCTCGGCCCCATCATACTGCAACCAGAGAGAGAGAGTGTGTGTGTGTGTGTGTTATTAGATGCATGTACTGTCAGTAAAGGTCAAAGGTCAAACTAGCCTGCTCACGTCGTCAGAGCGTTAACTGACAGACTGAATTGCTTTCCTTCTACAAAGGGCAACCAGACACCTCATAGAAAGAGAGACAAACACACACACACTTAAGATGCTTGCGAGCGCACACACACACACACACACACACACTTCCACGCCACAGGAGAGGAGAGGCCTGAACCCAGCCCTGGTGCATTAGAGACGGGCATCCTCCTCCCTCAGATGTCTGGCCAACGCTGTTCCAGAGACTCCAGAGAAGAACCCGCTGAACCTGCAGTCTGGTGTTCATGAAGGTACACAGTTTCAAAACGTTTTGCAACAGAAAACGGAACACGAAAATGTGTGTAGAAAGGAACCCGCTGAACCTGCAGTCTGGTGTTCATGAAGGTACACAGTTTCAAAACGTTTTGCAACAGAACACGAAAACGGAACACGAAAATGTGTAGTGTCGATTCTCCCTCAGGATAGTATCCTTCAACATAGGGGCATACGGCCACACACACGGAATGACATCATAGGGTTATGCATTGTGTCTAGGGGTAGCAGTCCCTCAGGGTTTAGTCATTGGACAGTTGCTTGTCTTAGGGGTGGTGTGTGTCCCTGGGGTAGAGAGATCTGTGGGTTGGTG
Source organism: Coregonus clupeaformis (assembly GCF_020615455.1). NCBI lineage: Eukaryota > Metazoa > Chordata > Actinopteri > Salmoniformes > Salmonidae > Coregonus > Coregonus clupeaformis. The sequence goes on along the minus strand of NW_025536111.1, from coordinate 67,693 downwards.
GTGTGTGTCCCTGGGGTAGAGAGATCTGTGGGTTGGTGGTGTGTCCTCCTGGGGTAGAGAGATCTGTGGGTTGGTGGTGTGTGTCCCTGGGGTAGAGAGATCTGTGGGTTGGTGGTGTGTCCTCCTGGGGTAGAGAGATCTGTGGGTTGGTGGTGTGTGTCCCTGGGGTAGAGAGATCTGTGGGTTGGTGGTGTGTGTGCCTGGGGTAGAGAGATCTGTGGGTTGGTGGTGTGTGTCCTGGGGTGGAGAGATCTGTGGGTTGGTGGTGTGTCCCTGGGGTAGAGGTCTGTGGGTTCGTGGTGTGTGTCCTGGGGTAGAGAGATCTGTGGGTTGGTGGTGTGTGTCCTGGGGTAGAGAGGTCTGTGGGTTGGTGGTGTGTGTCCTGGGGTAGAGAGGTCTGTGGGTTGGTGGTGTGTCCTCCTGGGGTAGAGATCTGTGGGTTGGTGGTGTGTGTCCTGGATGGAAGGGGAGGGAGGAGGGATTTTGGGCAGCTGCTCCTTCAAATCCATGGAGGGGGGAGAAAATTCAGGCTGACGTTCCAAAGAGAGAGGATTCTCAGAACTCCAGAGTGCTGTGAAAGCTAACAGTGTTGCCACAGCTGTCCACGGGGGAACGGTAGTGATGAAACCAGGGGAAAACAAGCGGCTTGGCTACTGAAAGAAAGCAAGAGGCCTCCCTCCACTCTGCAGTCCACATACACCATTTGCTCCAATCCACACACAAAGGGGAGGGGATCGGACACTTTAATGGGACTGGTAGCATCAAAACTAGTGGCTGCAGGTGTGTGCAGGATAGTCACGTCTGGTTAGTCAGCTGACATGACCCCTTTCCTGTGGAACAGGAAGTGCTTAAAAGAGAGGAGATGAAAGCTTCAAGGTAACGGCAGCTGGCAGTCGTTTAGGTGGGCCAAGCCAACACAGGTGTGCAGTATGTAGGAGGACCCATATTCAAACAAATGACATAGAAATAAACATAGGCTATGTATCGGTTGGCTTGGGGAGAGAGTATTTTACATTTTTTTTAGTCATTTAGCAGACGCTCTTATCCAGAGCGACTTACAGGAGCAGTTCGGGTTAAGTGCCTTGCTCAAGGGCACATCGACAGATTTTTCACCTAGTCGGCTCAGGGATTAGAAGCAGCAACCTTTCGGTTACTGGCACAACGCTCTTAACCACTGAGCCACCTGCTGCCCACAGTATGCCTCTGTAACCTGCAGACTTGTCATTTGGCCTTGTAGAGCAACTTTAAGGTCGTTGCTGGGGTAACTGAGCACGTTTAAGGTCGTTGCTGGGGTAACTGGGCACGTTTAAGGTCGTTGCTGGGGTAACTGAGCACATTGAGGGTACTTGTTGGGGTAACTGAGCACGTTGAGTTCTGTGAACTGTCTTGTGCAAGTTTTTACATTTACACAATACCTGTTAGCAAAGGTGTCAGCTAGAGATGGCGTGCAGGAGCTGGCGGGAATTTGTAGTCTTGCATAATATCTACTTTGACGCTAATTAGTATTTTTGAATATGAGAGTAAATGGAGCTGAATATATTGATGAAAGTCACCTTGTCCAGAGAGAGATTGACATGGTTATCGAAACATCACGCCAGGGTAAGCCTACACTAAAGCCCTTATTTTAAGTGTTTCGTGTAGGCTTACCCTGGCGTGACGTTTTGATAACCATGTAAATCTCTCTCGGACAAGGTGACTTTTATCAATATATTTGTTGTGATGTGTGTTTTGTCCTATATTTTTATTTTTAATCCCAGCCCCCGTCCCCGCAGGAGGCCTTTTGACTCTTGGTAGGCCGTCATTGTAAATAAGAACTCTTTCTTAACTGACTTGCCTAGTTAAAGGTTAAATTAAAAAAGTTACAAAAATCCATATAAAGTTTGACCGCTAGGTTTTATGGGTATTATGACACCTCCACAGTGGGGCTCTATTGTCGTGCCATTCATCCACCGCCGTCACGTTTCAGCATGATAATGCACAGCCCCATGTTACAAAGAAGCTGAAAATGTCCCAGTTCTCACCAGACATGTCACCCATTGAGCATGTTTGGGATGCTCTGGATCGACGTGTATGACAGCGTGTTCCAGTTCCCGCCAATATCCAGCAACTTCGCACAGCCATTTAAGAGGAGTGGGACAACATTCCACAGGCCACAATCAACAGCCTGATAAACTCTATTTTTGTATTTGTATTTATTATGGATCCCCATTAGTTCCTGCCAAGGCAGCAGCTACTCTTCCTGGGGTTTATTATGGATCCCCATTAGTTCCTGTCAAGGCAGCAGCTACTCTTCCTGGGGTTTATTATGGATCCCCATTAGTTCCTGCCAAGGTAGCAGCTACTCTTCCTGGGGACCAAACATATTAAAACACTAACATTACATATAAAACAAAATATAAAACAGTACATCATATGACATTATTACACCACTACATATCTACAATACAAAATGTTTAATACCACCATACAACAATATTACAATGTGTGCGTATGCATGTGTCTATACTCTTGTGTGTGTCTCTTCACAGTCCCCGTTGTTCCAGAAGGTGTATTTTTACCTGTTAAAAAAAAAGATCGGATTCTACTGCTTGCATCAGTTACCTGATGTGGAATAGAGTTCCATGTAGTCATGGCTCTATGTAGTACTGTGCGCCTCCCATAGTCTGTTCTGGACTTGGGGACTGTGAAGAGACCTCTGGTGGCATGTCTTGTGGGGTATGCATGGGTGTCCGAGCTGTGTGCTAGTATTTTAAACAGACAGCTCGGTACATTCAGCTTGTCAACACCTCTTACAAAAACAAGTAGTGATGAAGTCAATCTCTCCTCCACTTTGAGTCATTAGAGATTGACATGCATGTCATTAATATTAGCTCTCTGTGTACATCCAAGGGCCAGCCGTGCTGCCCTGTTCTGAGCCAACTGCAATTTTCAAAGTCCCTCTTTGTGGCACCTGACCACACTACTGAACAGTAGTCCAGGTGCGTCAAAACTAGGGCCTGTAGGACCTGCCTTGTTGATAGTGCTGTTAAGAAGGCAGAGCAGTGCTTTATTATGGACAGACTTCTCCCCATCCTAGCTACTGTTGTATCAATATATGTTTTGACCATGACAGTTTACAATCCAGGGTTACTCCAAGCAGTTTAGTCACCTCAACGTCCTCAATTTCCACATTATTCATTACAAGATTTAGTTGAGGTTTAGTGAATGATTTGTCCCAAATACAATTATTTTAGTTTTTGAAATATTTAGGACTCATTTATTCCTTGCCACCCATGCTGTAACTGACAGCAGCTCTTTGTTAAGTGTTGCAGTAATTTCACTCGCTGTAGTAGCTGAAGTGTATAGTGTTGAGTCATCCACATACATAGACACACTGGCTTTACTCAAAGCCAGTGGCATGTCGTTAGTAAAGATTGAAAAAAGTAAGGGGCCTAGACAGTTGCCCTGGGGAATTCCTGATTCTACCTGGATTATGTTGGAGAGGCTTCCATTAAAGAATACCCTCTGTGTTCTGTTAGACAGCTAACCCTTTATCCACAGCAGGGGGTGTAAAGCCATAACACATACGTTTTTCCAGCAGCAGATTATGATCGATAATGTCAGCAGCTGCACTGAAGTCTAACAAACAGCTCCCACAATCTTTTTATCATCAATTTCTCTCAGCCAATCATCAGTCATTTGTGTAAGTGCTGTGCTTGTTGAATGTCCTTCTCTATAAGCATGCTGAAAGTTTGTTGTCAATTTGTTTACTGTAAAATAGCATTGTATCTGGTCAAACACAATTTTTTCCAAAAGTTTACAAAGGGTTGGTAACAGGCTGATTGGTCGGCTATTTGAGCCAGTAAAGGGGGCTTTACTATTCTTGGGTAGCGGAATTACTTTTACTTCCCTCCAGGCCTGAGGGTACACACTTTCTAGTGGGCTTAGATTAAACAAATGGCAAATAGGAGTGGCAATATCGTCCGCTATTATCCTCAGTAATTTTCCATCCATGTTGTCAGACCCCGGTGGCTTGTCATTGTTGATGGACAACAATACTTTTCTCACCTCTTCCACACTCACTTTACGGAATTGAAAATTACAATGCTTGTCTTTCATAACTTGCTCAGTTATACTTGGATGTGTAGTGTCAGCATTTGTTGCTGGCATGTCATGCCTAAATTTGCTAATCTTGCCAGTGAAAAAAACATTAAAGTAGTTGGCAATATCAGTGGGTTTTGATGTATGAGCCATCTGATTCAATGAATGATGGAGCTGAGTTCACCTTTTTGCCCAAATGTCATTTATGATATCCTCCTCTCTCTCATGTTGACTCACCCTACTAGTAGAGAAACCCCAATGATATCCTCCTCTCTCATGTTGACTCACCCTACTAGTAGAGAAACACCAATGATATCCTCCTCTCTTTCATGTTGACGAAACGGTCTATCACTCTGTCATATAGTACACGCTTTTATTTTGTGTTTTCCTAGGCTACCTGGCTAAAATGCTTGCTCACTAGCCTAACTTCCATTCATGGGCAACGTTAGCTAGTTAACATTAGCCTTCTACATCTAGCTACATATTGAACTTCCGTCCTCTCAGACCAGGGGCACAACAATGTCTGAATTTAATTGTTGGATCAGAATCGGCGTTATAATCATTGGCCAGTACAGAGGATTAAGTAAAACCACAAGTCCAAATCCCTATCTCCATCCATGGCTAATTTAGGAAAGGGACAATTTTAGCTAGCTGGCTAGCTAGCCACCGGAGGACAACAACACAACGAGATGCAACAATTCAAGTCTTTCTGTCAATGACGCATGCTCTCAATGGGATTTGATAGGATTGAAGCCAAATTCAAGATGGCTTCCCGTGACACTTTTTTTTGGTGCGCCAGGACCATTCACAGTTGAACTCGCTCAGTTTAGCTCAACGCTGATTGGCTAATTTTTTATACTTTTTTTTTTGTCAAGGGAGGCCAGATGCTCACTGGCTTCCCTTGCCATTAATGCTACGAGAGGCAACAATGTCATACTCGTTTGGACCAGACAGCATTAGATTGATGGTCTACATGTAGAGAGACAGAGGGGCGCTGTTTGCTCGCTCGGATACATTCTCCTGTGAGATACATTCAGCCTCTTGAGAATTGAAGGAAAATTATGAAAACACAGAGACGAAAGATACATTTTTTTGGGGGGTCCATTATTCGGGGAAGCCTGGCTTCCCTTGGCATCCTGATAGCCAGGTGTGTAATGCCAGTAGCCTGCTGAATCTTTCACACTCTATGAGCAGGAGATGTGTCGCGCTGCATGAGGCAAATGGTGAAACACCAGATACTGACTGGTTTTCTGAGCCACGCCCCCTACTTTTTTTTTTTTTTTAAAGGTATCTGTAACCCACAGATGCATATCTGTATTCCCAGTCATGTGAAATCCATAGATTAGGGCTTAATTAATTGATTTAAATTGACTGATTTCCTTATATGAACTGTAACTCAGAAATTGTTGCATTTATATTTTTGTTTAGTGTATTTCAATGAAATATTTCAGGCTCTGAGGAATGTCTGGCAATCTGTACAATCTCCAAACATTAGGCTGGTCATGTAATTAGCTAGCTCTGGTCATGTGATTAGCTAGCTCTGGTCATGTGATTAGCTAGCTCTGGTCATGTGATTAGCTAGCTCTGGTCATGTGATTAGCTAGCTCTGGTCATGTGATTAGCTAGCTCTGAGAGGACAACGTGTCGTTTGCATGTAGTGACTATAAATATAGACTGACTATAGATAATACTGTTAAATAAATATAGATAACTGTTAAACGACTATAGATAATACTGTTACATTTACATTTTAGTCATTTAGCAGACGCTCTTATCCAGAGTGACTTACAGTTAGTGAGTGCATAGATGTTTTTTTTTTCTTTCATACTGTCAAACGACTGTAGATAACTGTTAAAATTACTTATTTCAACCTTTTGGTTTCAGGTCACCAAACAAGTAATGGCCTTGAATGGTACACACCCTGTTCCACATAGACTGCTATGTGTAGACTACCTCCGGTACACCCAGCAGATCCAGGTGTCGGCAGATTATCTAGCCTCGCTATCAAACGATAATCTTGAACAAACAACCCCTCAGTCAATACAGTCAATAAAGGTGACAGAAAGACTAATGGGAATATCATTCACTCTGAAAGAGAGACAACCACCAGGCGTAGAGGGGAAGGCCAGTAGTCAGCAAACCATTGACAGAATGATTGCATACCAAATTCCACCCTTATCTAGTGCACTACTTTAGACTAGAATCCCCATGGGGAATAGGGTGCCCCTTTGGGACGGCGACGGTATAATGGCGACTGGCTGTCAATCGATCTTTAGTGATAACGAAATGCTGAGGTAACACATGCCCAGGCTTGTCCCCTGAATGAGCTCATCACTGTTATTGGAAAGGTCATCCAGCCTCTGTGTGTGTGTGTGTGTGTGTGTGAAATAGTGAAGTAATCAATTAGCTGCACTTAGAGAGAAGTAAATCAACAGCCAGTCTACCTGTCATGGACAACCCTCCAGGGAGATTGATACCTACTGCCTTGCTGTCATGGACAACCCTCCAGGGAGATTGATAGCTACTGCCTTGCTGTCATGGACAACCCTCCAGGGAGATTGATACCTACTGCCTTGCTGTCATGGACAACCCTCCAGGGAGATTGATACCTACTGCCTTGCTGTCATGGACAACCCTCCAGGGAGATTGAGACCTACTGCCTTGCTGTCATGGACAACCCTCCAGGGAGATTGATAGCTACTGCCTTGCTGTCATGGACAAACCTCCAGGGAGATTGATAGCTACTGCCTTGCTGTCATGGACAACCCTCCAGGGAGATTGATAGCTACTGCCTTGCTGTCATGGACAACCCTCCAGGGAGATTGATACCTACTGCCTTGCTATCATGGACAACCCTCCAGGGAGATTGATACCTACTGCCTTGCTGTCATGGACAACCCTCCAGGGAGATTGAGACCTACTGCCTTGCTGTCATGGACAACCCTCCAGGGAGATTGATACCTACTGCCTTGCTGTCATGGGTTAGTTTATTAGCTGGGTGAAATGGTGTCAGACCTGACTAACCTTGAGATCAGGCGTGCGTATTGCCACGGGGTGATGAACCGGGTCCACTATGTGTGTCATATTGAGGAACATCTGTGTGAGGTGCTGTCATGGAAACCGTGGCCTGTATCTTTATCCTTCAACGTGACCCCCAGGTGAACTAGAGGACCTGGAAAACAACCCTCTGAATGTGACCCCCAGGTGAACTAGAGGACCTGGAAAACAACCCTCTGAATGTGACCCCAGGTGAACTAGAGGACCTGGAAAACAACCCTCTGAATGTGACCCCAGGTGAACTAGAGGACCTGGAAAACAACCCTCTGAATGTGACCCCAGGTGAACTAGAGGACCTGGAAAACAACCCTCTGAACGTGACCCCAGGTGAACTAGAGGACCTGGAAAACAACCCTCTGAATGCGACCCCAGGTGAACTAGAGGACCTGGAAAACAACCCTCGGAATGTGACCCCAGGTGAACTAGAGGACCTGGAAAACAACACTCTGAATGTGACCCCAGGTGAACTAGAGGACCTGGAAAACAACCCTCTGAATGTGACCCCAGGTGAACTAGAGGACCTGGAAAACAACCCTCTGAATGTGACCCCAGGTGAACTAGAGGACCTGGAAAACAACCCTCTGAATGTGACCCCCAGGTGAACTAGTTGACCTGGAAAACAACCCTCTGAACGTGACCCCAGGTGAACTAGAGGACCTGGAAAACAACCCTCTGAATGTGACCCCAGGTGAACTAGAGGACCTGGAAAACAACCCTCTGAACGTGACCCCAGGTGAACTAGAGGACCTGGAAAACAACCCTCTGAATGTGACCCCAGGTGAACTAGAGGACCTGGAAAACAACCCTCTGAATGCGACCCCAGGTGAACTAGAGGACCTGGAAAACAACACTCTGAATGTGACCCCAGGTGAACTAGAGGACCTGGAAAACAACCCTCTGAACGTGACCCCCAGGTGAACTAGAGGACCTGGAAAACAACCCTCTGAATATGACCCCCAGGTGAACTAGAGGACCTGGAAAACAACCCTCTGAATATGACCCCAGGTGAACTAGAGGACCTGGAAAACAACTCTCTGAATGTGACCTCAGGTGAACTAGAGGACCTGGAAAACAACCCTCTGAATGTGACCCCCAGGTGAACTAGAGGACCTGGAAAACAACCCTCTGAATGTGACCCCAGGTGAACTAGAGGACCGGGAAAACAACCCTCTGAATGTGACCCCCAGGTGAACTAGAGGACCTGGAAAACAACCCTCTGAACGTGACCCCAGGTGAACTAGAGGACCTGGAAAACAACCCTCTGAATATGACCCCAGGTGAACTAGAGGACCTGGAAAACAACCCTCTGAATGTGACCCCAGGTGAACTAGAGGACCTGGAAAACAACCCTCTGAATATGACCCCAGTTGAACTAGAGGACCTGGAAAACAACAGTCTGATATCTTGTTCCTTGACGTTGTCTGAGCTGTAGGTCTATCTATCTGAGGTCATGTATCATATGTCCATACGGTATATCTTGGAGCACAGCGACCGAATGTTGTACCAAACACAAGGTCAAACAAAGTGTCAACTGATGAAATACTGTGGACTTCTGGCTACACTTCTGCTAGTTTCTCAGATATAATGTAAATATTTATTTCAGAATCCCCAAAATAGGACTGAGGCTCAGGTCTAAGGTTACCAACTGGAGTCTGTTAAGGCTACGTCCCAAACGACAGCCTATTCACTATATAGTGCGCTACTTTAGACCAGAGCCCAATGGGACCTGGGCCCGTAACCACGAAGTGTCTCAAGAGTACTGAAGGGGTCACAGACGAACACCTACGCACCTGCTCTACGGAGACCCTGTGTCTGGCCCAGACATCCAACCTGCTCTACGGAGACCCTGTGTCTGGCCCAGACATCCAACCTGCTCTACGGAGACCCTGTGTCTGGCCCAGACATCCAACCTGCTCTACGGAGACCCTGTGTCTGGCCCAGACATCCAACCTGCTCTACAGAGACCCTGTGTCTGGCCCAGACATCCAACCTGCTCTACGGAGACCCTGTGTCTGGCCCAGACATCCAACCTGCTCTACTGAGACCCTGTGTCTGGCCCAGACATCCAACCTGCTCTACGGAGACCCTGTGTCTGGCCCAGACATCCAACCTGCTCTACGGAGACCCTGTGTCTGGCCCAGACATCCAACCTGCTCTACTGAGACCCTGTGTCTGGCCCAGACATCCAACCTGCTCTACGGAGACCCTGTGTCTGGCCCAGACATCCAACCTGCTCTACGGAGACCCTGTGTCTGGCACAGACATCCAAGCTGTCTGCTTCTGTGAAAAGAGGAAGCTGAGCCTAACCACAGAAAAATCCACTTCACCTAGAAGATGCTTACTTCTCCCTTATGAAATGTCAAATGTCGCAAGATGATATTGTCCGGTTCCTGTATGAGAAGTCAAGTATCGGTCAAACCCATGTTTCTGAAGCTATTAAAATACTGACAAGGTGATTGGCCCTGTCAGGGATAGGTAGATGTATTAAGCTGTTGTTGTTAGGGGAAGTCACGCTGGGAAGGGTTGGGGAGGCTTTATAAGTTACAAGATGTCTTAGACTCCTCGCAGAACTTGGGGAGAGTTTTCAATATTGTCCTCTGTACTAACTTCTGTCTGCAATTGCATTAACTCAACTAGCCGGTGCCCCCGCACATTGACTCTGCACCGGTACCCCCCTGTATATATAGCCTCCCTACTGTTATTTTATTTTACTTCTGCGCTTTTTTTCTCAACACTTTTTTGTTGTTTTATTCTACTTTTTTATAAAAAATAAATGCACTGTTGGTTAAGGGCTGTAAGTAAGCATTTCACTGTAATGTCTGCACCTGTTGTATTCGGCGCATGTGGCCAATACATTTTTTATTTTATTTTATTTGAACTAAAGAATAATCTTAATACTTTGACGACGAGTCGGTGTTTCCTTCTTACCACATTTGACATTTTAGTCATTTAGCAGACGCTCTTATCCAGAGCCACTTACAGTTAGTATTGATTTGAGCATCATTACTTCCCAATAATCAGTTGAAGAATTTGAGCCAACAGTACGAGTGCCTATCTAGGATCAGCTTGACCCTTTAGATCATAATGAATAAGATGGACAGATCCTAGATAGAGTTCAATGTGTCAAATCGGAGGGCCTGTTGTCTGGACCTCTGGCAGTCTCTATGGGGGTGCCACAGGGTTCAATTCTCGGGCCGACTCTATTCTCTGTGTATATCAATGATGTCGCTCTTGCTGCTGGTGACTCTCAGATCCACCTCTACGCAGACGACACCATTTTGTATACATCTGGCCCTTTATTGGACTGTGTTAACAAACCTCCAAACGAGCTTCAATGTCATACAACACTCCTTCAGTAGCCTCCAACTGCTCTTAAACACTAGTAAAACGAAATGCATGCTCTTCAATCGAACGCTGCTGGCACCCGCCCACCCGACTAGAATCACTACTCTCGGCGGGTCTGACCTAGAGTATGTGGACAACTACAAATACCTAGGTGTCTGTTTAGACTGTAAACTCTCCTTCCAGACTCACATTAAGCATCTCCAATCAAAAGTTAGATCTAGAATTGGCTTCCTATTTCGCAACAAAGCCTCCTTCACTCATGCTGCCAAACATGCCCTCGTAAAACTGACTATCCTACCGATCCTTGACTTCGGCGATGTCATTTCCAAATTAGCCTCCAACACTCTACTCAGCAAATTGGATGTAGTCTATCACAGTGCCATCCGTTTTGTCACCAAAGCCCCATATACTACCCACCATTGTGACCTGTACGCTCTCGTTGGCTGGTCCTCACTACATATTCGTCGCCAAACCCACTGGCTCCAGGCCATCTATAAATCACTGCTAGGCAAATCCCCGCCTTATCTTAGCTCATTGGTCACCATAGCAGCACCCACCCGTAGTCTGCGCTCCAGCAGGTATATCTCACTGGTCATCCCCAAAGCCAACACCTCCTTTGGCCGCCATTCCTTCCAGTTCTCTGCTGCCAATGACTGGAACGAACTGCAAAAATCTCTGAAGCTGGAGACTCTTATCTCCCTCACTAACTTTAAGCATCAGTTGTCAGAGCACTGGACCTGTACACAGCCATTCTGAAATTAGCCCACCCAACTACCTCATCCCCATATTGTTATTTATTTTGCTCATTTGCACCCCAGTATCTCTATTTGCACATCATCTCTTGCACATCTATCATTCCAATGTTAATACTAATTGTAATTATTTTGCACTATGGCCTATTTATTGCCTTACCTCCATAACTTGCTACATTCGCACACACTGTATATATATTTTCTGTTGTATTTTTTTGACTTTATGTTTTGTTTTACCCCATATGTAACTCTGTGTTGTTGTTTTTAATCGCACTGCTTTGCTTTATCTTGGCCAGGTCGCAGTTGTAAATGAGAACTTGTTCTCAACTGGCTTCTTACCTGGTTAAATAAAGGTTAAATAATAATTTTTAAAAAAGATCAGCACTCCTACGATGTGGATAGGGGCCCTTGGTCTAAAGTAGTGCACTACAAAAGGAATGGGGTACTGCAGACCAAGACAGAATTTCATAACACTTTCTAGCATTTCGTTAGGTTTAATTGCCCAATAAAATGTATGCTATATTCAACTTAAACGGTGACTTGACCCAAGAAGAAGCTCAATAAATCACTTTAAAACAATATTCTCTTGTTCTCCACGAATCCATTCAGCACAATGAAACCTAGGGGCTTTTATACGGGAATAATGGGTTTTCCTGACCCACTTTAAAACTCCTACAATAGAATACAATTTACATGCGATGAAGAGGAGAAGAAATGTGAAAGATTCAACCATTTGTTTACGTTTCAAAGCACTGTGGAGAGATTAGGAGGTTAGAAAATTAGACATGGCTTTTTCTACTGAAATCAATAAATCACAATTAATTAATTAGAATGAGATGTTATAACGCAGTAAGTAGTCTCCCGAGTGGCCCAGTGGTCTAAGGCGCTGCATCGCAGTGCTAGCTGTGCCACTAGAGATCCTGGTTCGAATCCAGGCTCTGTCGTAGCCGGCCGCGACCGGGAGACCCATGGGGCGGCGCCACAATAATAATAATAATGTATGCACTCACTAACTGTAAGTCGCTCTGGATAAGAGCGTCTGCTAAATGACTAAAATGTAAGTACATGTTATAGCAGGGGAAAACAGTCCGTGGATTCAGTATAATGTGCACAGAGAGGACTTGGTGTCATAACATTACATTTTAGCAGTTAGTGAGTGCATACATTTTTCATACTGGCCCAGCACCGTAACCAAGTGGTCACATATCGTTCGGGGCTCCACATCGCAAGAGGGGAGGTCTGTGGGAGTTTTATGAACATCGAGGCAGACACACGGTGAATTTGGATCCTAGAGCTCGTTGGTGTGATGATGAGGTTCATGTGGCGGATCAGTTAGTCTGCAAACGCAGTAGAAGTGGTACCTACTGCCTTGCATTTACCTCCCTATAGGCTGCTATGGCCTACACATTCAGACAGGGAAGAAACCACCATTTACCTCCCTATAGGCTGCTATAGCCTACACATTCAGACAGGGAAGAAACCACCATTTACCTCCCTATAGGCTGCTATAGCCTACACATTCAGACAGGGAAGAAACCACCATTTACCTCCCTATAGGCTGCTATAGCCTACACATTCAGACAGGGAAGAAACCACCATTTACCTGCCTATAGGCTGCTATGGCCTACACATTCAGACAGGGAAGAAACCACCATTTACCTCCCTATAGGCTGCTATGGCCTACACATTCAGACAGGGAAGAAACCACCATTTACCTCCCTATAGGCTGCTATAGCCTACACATTCAGACAGGGAAGAAACCACCATTTACCTCCCTATAGGCTGCTATAGCCTACACATTCAGACAGGGAAGAAACCACCATTTACCTCCCTATAGGCTGCTATAGCCTACACATTCAGACAGGGAAGAAACCACCATTTACCTCCCTATAGGCTGCTATAGCCTACACATTCAGACAGGGAAGAAACCACCATTTACCTGCCTATAGGCTGCTATAGCCTACACATTCAGACAGGGAAGAAACCACCATTTACCTGCCTATAGGCTGCTATGGCCTACACATTCAGACAGGGAAGAAACCACCATTTACCTGCCTATAGGCTGCTATGGCCTACACATTCAGACAGGGAAGAAACCACCATTTACCTCCCTATAGGCTGCTATAGCCTACACATTCAGACAGGGAAGAAACCACCATTTACCTCCCTATAGGCTGCTATAGCCTACACATTCAGACAGGGAAGAAACCACCATTTACCTCCCTATAGGCTGCTATAGCCTACACATTCAGACAGGGAAGAAACCACCATTTACCTGCCTATAGGCTGCTATGGCCTACACATTCAGACAGGGAAGAAACCACCATTTACCTCCCTATAGGCTGCTATAGCCTACACATTCAGACAGGGAAGAAACCACCATTTACCTCCCTATAGGCTGCTATAGCCTACACATTCAGACAGGGAAGAAACCACCATTTACCTCCCTATAGGCTGCTATAGCCTACACATTCAGACAGGGAAGAAACCACCATTTACCTGCCTATAGGCTGCTATAGCCTACACATTCAGACAGGGAAGAAACCACCATTTACCTGCCTATAGGCTGCTATGGCCTACACATTCAGACAGGAAGAAACCACCATTTACCTGCCTATAGGCTGCTATGGCCTACACATTCAGACAGGGAAGAAACCACCATTTACCTCCCTATAGGCTGCTATAGCCTACACATTCAGACAGGGAAGAAACCACCATTTACCTGCCTATAGGCTGCTATAGCCTACACATTCAGACAGGGAAGAAACCACCATTTACCTGCCTATAGGCTGCTATGGCCTACACATTCAGACAGGGAAGAAACCACCATTTACCTCCCTATAGGCTGCTATAGCCTACACATTCAGACAGGGAAGAAACCACCATTTACCTCCCTATAGGCTGCTATAGCCTACACATTCAGACAGGGAAGAAACCACCATTTACCTGCCTATAGGCTGCTATGGCCTACACATTCTATAATTCTCATGGAATTTTTGTGGTAATTAAATGTAATTTATTCAGAATTTATCAGAATACATTTTCCAAGAAATATTTTTTACCAACTCCGTCTATTCTCAAATTGAGAACAGTGAGGGAGAGCCGCGCCACGGCATCACTACATCCCTAATTATAATGTGGACCGTCCCTCACCCACAGACTCCTCCCACTTCCAATGTTGACCATCTCACCCACAGACTCCTCTCACTTCCAATGTTGACCATCTCACCCACAGACTCCTCCCACTTCCAATGTTGACCATCTCACCCACAGACTCCTCCCACTTCCAATGTTGACCATCTCACCCACAGACTCCTCCCACTTCCAATGTTGACCATCTCACCCACAGACTCCTCTCACTTCCAATGTTGACCATCTCACCCACAGACTCCTCCCACTTCCAATGTTGACCATCTCACCCACAGACTCCTCCCACTTCCAATGTTGACCATCTCACCCACAGACTCCTCCCACTTCCAATGCTGACCATCTCACCCACAGACTCCTCCCACTTCCAATGCTGACCATCTCACCCACAGACTCCTCCCACTTCCAATGCTGACCATCTCACCCACAGACTCCTCCCACTTCCAATGCTGACCATCTCACCCACAGACTCCTCCCACTTCCAATGTTGACCATCTCACCCACAGACTCCTCCCACTTCCAATGGCTTGTTGCAGTCTAACAAAGAGAGTTGGGATATGAACTCAGTTACAACTCAGGGCCAAGGCTGTGCGCACACACACACACACAACACACACACACACACACACACACACACACACAACACACACACTAGGGCATTGAGCACTTAAAAACAGTCTATGATGACAATGGCTCCCACCAAGATGTGGCAGAAGAAAAATGACTACAGAGAAGACAAAAGATGTTCAATATCTATTGGGAGTGTTCTCCTGTTCTAGAACCCTTCAGAATGTGATTAGTCAAAAGGTTCTGTCAAGGTTCTGTCCTGCACTTTAACTGTGTCACGGTTGTGTGTACGGACGGGTGTGTTATGAGGACGCTAGCTCTAGTAGCAGATATAGATTCTCTACACACCAGTCCAACCCACAGCGGCATCTACATGACTACATTACCAGAGGCAGTGAGCCAACGGAGGCCATCAGGAATTTTTATTGTTACAACGTCAACGTCCTGACCTCTACTCTGAATGTTATAAATGCTACATTGTTTCATTATTAGCATAGCAATGAGAAAACCAACATCCATAGTCATTACGGTAATGCGGTCCCAGTGTGTACACGGAGACCCCTCAGAGCCAGGGTTGCTGACTGATTGATACTCTAGAGCAGTTGACTGTGTAAAACAGAGCTATAGGATGGATTCCATTATACTCTACGTCCGTCCGTCCGTCCGTCCGTCCGTCCTCATCGTGTAAAGAGGCCAGACAACTGGCTTTAGGCACCTTCAGGTAAACATGAGGTTATTAACTTACCTAACTAGTTACCCTCTGACCACAAGGTTATTAACTTACCTAACTAGTTACCCTCTGACCACGAGGTTATTAACTTACCTAACTAGTTACCCTCTGACCACAAGGTTATTAACTTACCTAACTAGTTACCCTCTGACCATGAGGTTATTAACTTACCTAACTAGTTACCCTCTGACTCAGTATCATCCTGCCTCTCTAAACTGCATAGCTCTCTTGCTCTAGCAAAGACAGGCTACTTGAACTGTTTCTACAGTACCTTCTCTTGCTCTTCTAAGAAAGTGTTCTTCTATCTCCTCCATCTTGGCTCCAACATGGCTCTATCTCTTATAAGACTGTTATTCTATCTCCTCCATCTTGGCTCTATCTCTTATAAGACTGTTCTTCTATCTCCTCCATCTTGGCTCTATCTCTTATAAGACTGTTCTTCTATCTCTTCCATCTTGGCTCCAACATGGCTCTATCTCTTATAAGACTGTTCTTCCATCTCCTCCATCTTGGCTCCAACATGGCTCTATCTCTTATAAGACTGTTCTTCTATCTCCTCCATCTTGGCTCCAACATGGCTCTATCTCTTATAAGACTGTTCTTCTATCTCCTCCATCTTGGCTCCAACATGGCTCTATCTCTTATAAGACTGTTCTTCTATCTCCTCCATCTTGGCTCTATCTCTTATAAGACTGTTCTTCTATCTCCTCCATCTTGGCTCCAACATGGCTCTATCTCTTATAAGACTGTTCTTCTATCTCCTCCATCTTGGCTCCAACATGGCTCTATCTCCTCCATCTTGGCTCCAACATGGCTCTATCTCTTATAAGACTGTTCTTCTATCTCCTCCATCTTGGCTCTATCTCTTATAAGACTGTTCTTCTATCTCCTCCATGGCTCTCTATGTTAGTGGGTTACTCCCTGCTGTCAGGTCGTACTAGTAGTAGTCAGTGATTGTGTGTGTATGGTGTATTGTGGTGGTGAGGGTGGTTCTTCCTGGTCCTCTCCTCACTGGCCCCGGAGCTTCAGGATGGTATCCACAGCCTCCGCCAGGTTGTCCACATAGCCATCAGCTGTCACTGTGGGGTGCTTCTCATCACTGGGTCTGCAGAGAGAGAGAGAGAGACAGAGAGTGAGCGAGCGAGCGAGAAAGAGAGAGAGAGAGAGAGAGCGAGAAAGAGAGAGAGAGAGAGCGAGAGAAAGAGAGAGAGAGAGAGCGAGAGAGAGAGAGCGAGGTGCTGAATGCAGTGGGGTGCAGCGGTGAATATTGAGGAGGATGGCCTTGTGTTGTCCTGTGTGTCAGTGGGCGGTCTGCACTGTGAGATGGGAGGGTTATGTGAGCTGGCCAGCTAATGGCCGGCAGGGTGTTATGTGTGTGTATCTGTGTTTGTGTACAGGGTGTTGTGTGTGTGTGTCTGTGTTATGTGTGTGTGTACAGGGTCTTATGTTTGTGTGTGTGTGTATATATATCTGTGTTATGTGTGTGTGTACAGGGTGTTATGTGTGTGTGTGTGTGTGTGTGTGTATCTGTGTTGTTTGTGTGTGTACAGTGTGTTATGTGTGTGTGTACAGGCTTTTATGTGTGTGTACAGGGTGTTATGTGTGTGTGTACAGGGTGTTATGTGTGTGTGTGTACAGGGTGTTGTGTGTGTGTGTGTACAGGGTCTTATGTTTGTGTGTGTGTGTGTGTGTGTGTCTGTGTTATGTGTGTGTGTACAGGGTCTTATGTTTGTGTGTGTGTGTGTGTGTGTGTGTGTGTGTGTATCTGTGTTGTTTGTGTGTGTACAGGCTGTTATTTGTGTTGTGTGTGTATATATATCTGTGTTATGTGTGTGTGTACAGGGTGTTATGTGTGTGTGTACAGGGTGTTATGTGTGTGTGTACAGGGTGTTATGTGTGTGTATATATATCTGTGTTATGTGTGTGTGTACAGGGATGTTATGTCTCCTGTGGTTGGATTACTGCCTCAGTCCCTCACCCATCCACCCAGCAGTGGCCTGATGGAGTCCACACACGCTGACACGAAGATACACACACACTGCTAGAAAAGGCTATTGTGTTACCAGCAGTGGTGATGAGGGGACAATTACATCTTCTGTCTCTTCCTGTCCTCCAGTCACCTCTTCTAAAATATGCCCTGGCCTGCCTGCCTGCCTGCCTGCCTGCCTGCCTGCCTGCCTGCCCGCCCGCCTGCCTGCCTGCCTGCCCGCCCGCCCGCCCAGCCTTTGTCATCTACTCTTCCATGAATAATGTAGGGTAGCCAGGTCAATGTGAGCAGGCAGTATTCAGGACAGAGCAGTTAGTGGTACTGCTGAGGTAATGGGCTGACTGGGCCTGGGGATAGGACTGGGCCTGGGGATAGGACTGGGCCTGGGGATAGGACTGGGCCTGGGGATAGGACTGGGGATGGGACTGGGCCTGGGGATAGGACTGGGCCTGGGGATAGGACTGGGCCTGGGGATATGACTGGGGATGGGACTGGGCCTGGGGATGGGACTAGGCCTGGGGATAGGACTGGGGATAGGACTGGGCCTGGGGATAGGACTGGGCCTGGGGATAGGACTGGGGATGAGACTGGGCCTGGGGATGGGACTAGGCCTGGGGATAGGACTGGGGATAGGACTGGGCCTGGGGATAGGACTGGGCCTGGGGATAGGACTGGGGATGGGACTAGGACTGGGGATAGGACTGGGCCTGGGGATGGGACTAGGACTGGGGATAGGACTGGGACTGGAGTTGGGGCTGGGAATAGGACTGGGACTGGGGATAGGACTGGGGGTAGGACTGGGACTGGGGGTAGGACTGGGGATAGGACTGGGACTGGGGATAGGACTGGGACTGGGGATAGGACTGGGGCTGGGGATAGGACTGGGACTGGGGATAGGACTGGGCCTGGGGATAGGACTGGGACAGGACTGGGACTGGGGATAGGACTGGGGATAGGACTGGGCCTGGGGTTGGGGCTGGGGATAGGACTGGGCCTGGGGTTGGGGCTGGGGATAGGACTGGGCCTGGGGATAGGACTGGGGGTAGGACTGGGACTGGGGGTAGGACTGGGGATAGGACTGGGACTGGGGATAGGACTGGGGATAGGACTGGGGATAGGACTGGGACTGGGGATAGGACTGGGGGTAGGACTGGGCCTGGGGATAGGACTGGGGGTAGGACTGGGACTGGGGATAGGACTGGGGATAGGACTGGGGATAGGGGTAGGACTGGGACTGGGGGTAGGACTGGGGATAGGACTGGGCCTGGGGATAGGACTGGGGATAGGACTGGGCCTGGGGATAGGACTGGGGATAGGACTGGGCCTGGGGTTGGGGCTGGGGATATGACTGGGACTGGGGATAGGACTGGGACTGGGGGTAGGACTGGGGATAGGACTGGGCCTGGGGATAGGACTGGGCCTGGGGATAGGACTGGGACTGGGGATAGGACTAGGGATATGACTGGGCCTGGGGATAGGACTGGGACTGGGGATAGGACTGGGACAGGGGATAGGACTGGGGATAGGACTGGGACTGGGGATAGGACTGGGACAGGGGATAGGACTGGGGATAGGACTGGGCCTGGGGTTGGGGCTGGGGATATGACTGGGACTGGGGATAGGACTGGGACTGGGGGTAGGACTGGGGATAGGACTGGGCCTGGGGATAGGACTGGGCCTGGGGATAGGACTGGGCCTGGGGATAGGACTGGGGATAGGACTGGGACTGGGGATAGGACTTGGGATAGGACTGGGCCTGGGGTTGGGGCTGGGGATATGACGGACTGGGGATATGACTGGGACTGGGGGTAGGACTAGGGATAGGACTGGGACTGGGACTGGGGGTAGGACTGGGGATAGGACTAGGGATAGGACTGGGCCTGGGGATAGGACTGGGCCTGGGGATAGGACTGGGACTGGGGATAGGACTGGGGATAGGACTAGGGATAGGACTGGGCCTGGGGATAGGACTGGGACTGGGGATAGGACTGGGACTGGGGATAGGACTGGGACTGGGGATAGGACTGGGACTGGGGATAGGACTGGGACAGGGGATAGGACTGGGGATAGGACTGGGACTGGGGATAGGACTGGGCCTGGGGTTGGGCCTGGGGATATGACTGGGACTGGGGATATGACTGGGAATGGGGATATGACTGGGAATGGGGATATGACTGGGGATAGGACTGGGCCTGGGGATAGGACTGGGACTGGGGATAGGACTGGGGATAGGACTGGGACTGGGGATAGGACTGGGACTGGGGATAGGACTGGGACAGGGGATAGGACTGGGGATAGAACTGGGCCTGGGGTTGGGGCTGGGGATATGACTGGGACTGGGGATATGACTGGGACTGGGGGTAGGACTAGGGATAGGACTGGGCCAGGGGATAGGACTGGGCCTGGGGATAGGACTGGGACTGGGGATAGGACTGGGACTGGGGATAGGACTTGGGACTGGGGATAGGACTAGGGACTGGGGTTGGGGCTGGACCTAGGGCTCAGCAAGGTCCTGCAGGTCAATGTTGTATCAATACATGTTAACAGGTCCAGATCCAGAACCTAGGCCATAGCCCTCCCTGTCCTTTCAAACCACACAGAAAGCATAGCTCCAGACATGACGCTTGGCATTCAGGCCAAAGTGTTCAATTTTGGTTTCATCAGACCAGAGAATCTTGTTTCTCATGGTCTGAGAGTCCTTTAGGTGCCTTTTGGCAAACTCCAAGCAGGCTGTCATGTGCCTTTTACTGAGGAGTGGCTTCCGTCTGGCCACTCTACCACAAAGGCCTGATTGGTGGAGTGCTGCAGAGATGGTTGTCCTTCTGGAAGGTTTTCCCCATCTCCACAGAAGAACTCTGGAGCTCTGTCAGAGTGACCATCGGGTTCTTGGTCACCTCCCTGACCAAGGCCTTTCTCCCCCGATTGCTCAGTTTGGCCGGGCGGCCAGCTCTAGGAAGAGTCTTGGTGGTTCCAAACTTCTTCCATTTAAGAATGATGGAGGCCACTGTGTTCTTGGGGACCTGCAATGCTGCAGACATTTCTTGGTACCCTTCTCCAGATCTGTGCCTCTACACAATGATGTCTCGGAGCTCTGCGGACAATTCCTTCGACCTCATGGCTTAGTTTTTGCTTTGACATGTACTGCCAATTGTGGGACCTTATATAGACAGGTGTGTGCCTTTCCAAATCATGTCCAATCAATTGAATTTACCACAGGTGGACTCCAATCAAGTTGTAGAAACATCTCAAGGATGATGATCAATGGAAACAGGATGCACCTGAGCTCAATTTCGAGTCTCATAGCAAAGGGTCTGAATACTTATGTAAATAAGATTTGTTTTATAAATGTGCAAGATTTTCTAAAAACCTGTTTTTGCTTTGGCATTATGGGGTATTGTGTGTAGATCGATGAGGATTTATTTTGTATTTTTTTTGGTTGTTGTATTTTAACCCCCTTTTTCTCACCAATTTTCGATCTTGTCTCATCGCTGAAACTCCCCAACGGGCTCAGGAGGCGAAGGTCGAGTCATGCGTCCTTCGAAACATAACCGGGAAGCCAGCCGCACCAATGTGTCGGAGGAAACACTGTTCAATTGACGACGAGGTCAGCCTGCAGGCGCCCGGCCCCCCCACAAGTTGTTGCTAGAGCACGATGAGCCAAGTATAGCGCCCCTGGCCAAACCCTCCCCTAACCCGGACAACGCTGGGCAAATTGTGCGCCGCCCTATGGGACTCCCGATCACGGCCGGTTGTGATACAGCCCGGGATCGAACCCGGGTCTGTGGTGACGCCTCTAGCGCTGCGATGCAGTGCCTTAGACCGCTGCGCCACTCGGGAGGCCCCTATTTTCATTAATTTAGTCAATTTCAGAATAAGGCTGTAACGTAACAAAATGTGGAAAAAGGGAAGGGGTCTGAATACTTTCCAAATGCACTGTACAAGGCAGCAGTGCTCAACTTCGCCAGGACCCTAAAAGACATCGCCCTCAACCGCAGCGCCAACACCTCACACAGGAGCAACAGATCAACAGACACCCCACCCAGACCAGCGATACACTCTCCCAGACCTGCAGGACCAGATTCTCAGCAGGCTCTGCTCACAATTACTGGCCTGAGGCCAAACCACACGACTAACAACATTGGACACTTTATGGAACACAAAGCCTTCACTATTTCATCCTGGAATATCCAAGGCCTGAGGTCATCTGCCTTCGGCCTAAAGAGCAGGAACCTGGACTTCACCAAAGAAATCAGAAATAGAGACATTGTCATCCTACAAGAAACATGGTATAGAAGAGATGGACCCACTGGTTGCCCTCTAGGTTACAGAGAGCTGGTAGTCCCATCCACCAAAATACCAAGTGTGAAACAGGGGGTATGCTAATTTGGTATAGAGCAGACCTAACTCACTCTATTAAATTAATCAAAACAGGCTAGAAATTCAAAAGGAAATTATATCAACAGAGAAATATGTCCTCCTGTGTGCTACCTATATCCCCCCACTAGAATCCCCATACTTTAACGATGACAGCTTCTCCATCCTAGAGGGGGAAATCAATCATTTCCAGACCCAGGGACATGTACTAGTCTGTGGCGACCTAAATGCCAGAACTGGACAAGAACCTGACACCCTCAGCACACAGGGGGACAAACACCTACCTGGAGGTGACAGCATTCCCTCCCCCATATGCCCCCCTAGGCACAACCACGACAACATAACCAACAAAAACGGGTCACGACTCCTGCAGCTCTGTCGCACGCTGGGTCTGTACATAGTCAATGGTAGGCTTCGAGGGGACTCCTACGGTAGGTACACCTCATCTCGTCAGTAGTACTGTAGACTACTTCATCACTGACCCCAACCCAGAGTCTCTCAGAGCGTTCACAGTCAGCCCACTGACACCCCTATCAGATCACAGCAAAATCACAGTCTACTTGAACAGAGCAATACTCAATCATGAGGCATCAAAACCAAAGGAACTGAATAATATTAAGAAATGCTATAGATGGAAGGAAAGTAGTGTTGAAACCTACCAAAAAACAATTAGGCAACAACAAATTCAATCCCTTTTAGACAACTTCCTGGACAAGTAATAGTGAATAGTGAAGGTAGTGAAGGTGAAGGTGTAAACTTGGCAGTAGAAAACCTAAACTATATATTTGACCTCTCAGCTTCCCTATCAAATCTAAAAAAACTCTAACAGAAAACTGAAGAAAAGTAACAAGTGACAAATGGTTTGATGAAGAAAGAAAAAACCTAAGAAAGAAATTGAGAAACCTATCCAACCAGAAACATAGAGACCCAGAAAACCTACGCCTTCACTATGGTGAATCACTAAAACAACACAGAAATACACTACGGAAAAAGAAGGAACAGCATGTCAGAAATCAACTCAATGTAATTGAAGAATCCATAGACTCCACTTCTGGGAAAATCGAAACACACTAAACAAACAACAACACAAGTTAACTATCCAAAACGGAGATGTATGGGTAAACCACTTCTCCAATCGTTTTGGCCCTATAACAAAGAACAAACAGCAAAAACATATACATGATCAAATGCAAATCTTAGAATCAACTATTAAAGACTACCAGAACCCACTGGATTCTCCAACTACATTGAATGAACTACAGGACAAAATACAAACCCCCCAACCCAAAAAGGCCTGTGGTGTTGATGGTATCCTCAATTAAATGACCACAAATTCCAATTGGCTATACTTAAACTCTTTAACATCATCCTTAGCTCTGACATCTTCACCAACCAAGGACTGATCACCCCAATTCACAAAAGTGGAGACAAATTTGACCCCAATAACTACTGTGGGATATGCGTCAACAGCAACCTTGGGAAAATCTTCTGCATTACCATTAACAGCAGACTCTTAAATTTCCTCAGTGAAAACAATGTACTGAGGAAATGTCAAATTGGCTTTTTACCAAATTACCGTACGACAGACCACGTATTCACCCTGCACACCCTAATTGACAAACAAACAAACCAAAACAAAGGCAAAGTCTTCTCATGCTTTGTTGACTTCAAAAAAGCTTTTGACTCAATATGGCATGAGGGTCTGCTATACAAATTGATGGAAAGTGGGGTTGGGGGAAAAACATACGACATTATAAAATCCATGTACACAAACAACAAGTGTGTGATTAAAATTGGCAAAAAACACACACATTTCTTTCCACAGGGCCATGGGGTGAGACAGGGATGCAGTTTAAGCCCCACCCTCTTCAACATATATATCAACAAATTGGCGAGGGCACTAGAACAGTCAGCAGCACTCGGCCTCACCCTACTAGAAACTGAAGTCAAATGTCTACTGTTTGCTGATGATCTGGTGCTTCTGTCCCCAACCAAGGAGGGCCTACAGCAGCACCTAGATCTTCTGCCCAGATTCTGTCAGACCTGGGCCCTGACAGTAAATCTCAGCAAGACAAAAATAATGGTGTTCCAAAAAAGGTCCAGTTGCCAGGACCACAAATACAAATTCCATCTAGACACCGTTGCCCTAGAGCACACAAAAAACTATACATACCTCTGCCTAAACATCAGCGCCACAGGTAACTTCCACAAAGCTGTGAACGATTTGAGAGACAAGGCAAGAAGGGCCTTTTACGCCATCAAAAGGAACTAAAATTCGACATACCAATTAGGATCTGGCAAAAAATACTTGAATCAGTTATAGAACCCATTGCCCTTCATAGTTGTGAGGTCTGGGGTCCGCTCACCAACCAAAAATTCACAAAATGGGACAAAACCAAATTTAGACTGCATGCAGAATTCTGCTAAAATATTTTAAAACACCAAATAATGCATGCAGAGCAGAATTAGGCCGATACCCGCTAATGATCAAAATCCAGAAAAGAGCCGTTAAATTCTCCAACCACCTAAAAGGAAGCGATTCCCAAACCTTCCATAACAAAGCCATCACCTACAGAGAGATGAACCTGGAGATGAATATACTAACTACTGTGATATGTGGTTGTCTCACCTAACTATCTGAAGATGAATATACTAACTACTGGGATATGTGGTTGTCTCACCTAACTATCTGAAGATGAATATACTAACTACTGGGATATGTGGTTGTCTCACCTAGCTATCTGAAGATGAATATACTACCTACTGGGATATGTGGTTGTCTCACCTAACTATCTGAAGATGAATATACTAACTACTGGGATATGTGGTTGTCTCACCTAACTATCTGAAGATGAATATACTAACTACTGGGATATGTGGTTGTCTCACCTAACTATCTGAAGATGAATATACTAACTACTGGGATATGTGGTTGTCAAAATGTAAGCAAGTCCATACAGCTGCTATGATTCAATATGCTGCTACATAGCTGAAAAGGCTATTCCAGGCGATGGTAGAACAGAGTTCACAGGAGGCTGATACAGAGTTCATCAGATCAGATTGTTCCCATGCTATTTTATTTGATCAACATCAGCAGTCAGATCTCAGAGCTATTCTGATTTCCCTGTGCAAACCTGTTGTACATTAAATTCTCTCTCTCTCTCTCTCTCTCTCTCTCTCTCATATATATTTTACCATCTTGCACCTCCATGTTCAGTACATCAGTATATTACATTAGAGGGGTGTAGTCGGCAGGTAGCTTAGTGGTTAAGAGCGTTGTGGCAGTAACCGAAAGGTCGCTGGTTCTAATCCCCGAGCCGACTAGGTGAAAAATCAGTCCATGTGCCCTTGAGCAAGGCACTTAACCCTAATTGCTCCTGTAAATCGCTCTGGATAAGAGCGTCTGCTAAATGACTAAAATGTAGTCACGGTAATCTCCAGACTCCACCATTAGTGCGGTGGCATACGTCTAGTCACATGCTCAGTCAGACTGATGGGAAATGACTACAGACTACAGCTATTGTATTAGGAAATGTTTTTGCGTTACACAAGCTACATATTCTTTGCATAACCCAAAATGTTTCAGTATTGCAGAACATAAGTATTAAGAATGAAACATATATTATTGGCACCTTTCTGGGAAATGACTTATTTGTCAGGTAAATAGATCTTTATCTCAGAGCAACAAAGGGCTTCTCAAACTCTAACACAGTTCTGTATGTGGTGAGTTTGTGTGTGTGTGTGTGTGTGTGTGTGTGTGTGTGTGTGTGTGTGTGTGATAGATTGGGAGTTCTGTGTGTGTGTGTGTGTGTGTGTGTGTGTGTGTGTGTGTGTGTGTGTGTGTGTGTGTGTGTGTGTGTGTGTGTGTGTGTGTAGGGCCATTTGTATGCGTGTTAAATTCCAGAACTATTTGGAGCCTTCCGTTTGGGAGATTTACCTGGAGGCGATGGTTCCATGGAAAGCTTACTGTCTAGATGATGGGACCAGCGCCTATAGCCACACTGAGCCGAACACACACCACGGGAAAACACAGCGCTCAGATATGACAGGTCCAATGAAGAATTGGTTGCAAGAACCACGGCCTATTATGAGAATGCAGCCATGTAGTAGTTGGGGTTACCCTTGGATACCAAACATTCCATCCACACAACAAAGTGTCCTCCGCCAACAAGCACACATTTATCATTCATAAATCTAGGACCATAAACATGGCCTTAATTAAACTAAACGGCTTTGGTAATAATGATTCCATAACCCCCAAAAGGAGGACGAGGAGAAGGTCATAAACAGGTCATTAATATCACATCTGGCTGAAGATATAATTAGTACCTTTCATGTCCCTCTGTGTTCTCCCTCGGTAGGGTACAATACAGCCGTATCGGAAGGCCTGGTAACAGATTTAGGGTGTTACAATACAGCCGTATCGGAAGGCCTGGTAACAGATTTAGGGTGTTACAATACAGCCGTATCGGAAGGCCTGGTAACAGATTTAGGGTGTTACAATACAGCCGTATCGGAAGGCCTGGTAACAGATTTAGGGTGTTACAATACAGCCGTATCGGAAGGCCTGGTAACAGATTTAGGGTGTTACAATACAGCCGTATCGGAAGGCCTGGTAACAGATTCAGGGTGTTACAAGCAGCCACATCGGAAGGCCTGGTAACAGATTTAGGGTGTTACAAGCAGCCACATCGGAAGGCCTGGTAACAGATTTAGGGTGTTACAAGCAGCCACATCGGAAGGCCTGGTAACAGATTTAGGGTGTTACAAGCAGCCACATCGGAAGGCCTGGTAACAGATTTAGGGTGTTACAAGCAGCCATATTGGAAGGCCTGGTAACAGATTTAGGGTGTTACAAGCAGCCATATCGGAAGGCCTGGTAACAGATTTAGGGTGTTACAAGCAGCCACATCGGAAGGCCTGGTAACAGATTCAGGGTGTTACAAGCAGCCATATTGGAAGGCCTGGTGGGGAACTACACAGGAGGCCTGAGACAGAGCACTGAGAGAGCAGCGCCTAGTTGACTTGGGCTGGTCCCAGATGGCAGCCTATCCCCTACACAGTGCACTATAAGTACTAGGGTGACATTTGGGACACCTCCTTGGAGACAGCCAGCTGTGTTTTCCCACATCTCGCTGTGGTTTATGGCTGCTCCCTGCTCCCCACAGAGTTTACGGGTCATGCAAGGCTAAACAAAGCTAAATCTCACGTCTCACACTCACAATGAAAAGTAGCAGACAGTGTTTGTGTGAGGCTGAACAGCCACCTGGCCATCAGTTACGTGATGCCACACACACACACCATCGGCCCCCTTTGGCTCAGATCAGTGCCAATCTGTCACCGTGTGTGTGTGTGTGTGAATCTGCAAGCATGTGTGTATGTGTGTGTGAAAATGTGTGTGTATGTATGTATGTATGTATGTATGTATGTATCTGTGTGAATCTGTGAGTGTAGGTGTGTGTGTGTGTGTGTGTGTGTGTGTGTGTGTGAGTTTGTGTCTGTATGTATGTATGTATATGAATCTGTGTGTGTGTGTGTGTGTGTGTGTGTGTGTGTGTGTGTTGTATGTATCTGTGTGAATCTGTGTGTGTGTGTGTGTGTGTGTGTGTGTATGTGTGTATATGAATCTGTGTGTGTGTGTGAAACACCCAGTCAGAGCTGTGTTTAACATGCTCAACTTAAACACACAAGATACTATTACTAATACAGCTAATACTATTACTAATACAGCTAATACTATTACTAATACAGCTAATACTATTACTAATACTAATACAGCTAATACTATTACTATTACAGCTAATACTATTACTAATACAGCTAATACTATTACTAATACAGCTATTACTAATACAGCTAATACTATTACTAATACTAATACAGCTATTACTATTACAGCTAATACTATTACTATTACAGCTAATACTATTACTAATAGAGCTAATACTATTACAGCTAATACTATTACTATTACAGCTAATACTATTACTAATACAGCTAATACTATTACAGCTAATACTATTACTAATAGAGCTAATACTATTACAGCTAATACTATTACTATTACAGCTAATACTATTACTAATACAGCTAATACTATTACAGCTAATACTATTACTAATACAGCTACTACTATTACTAATACAGCTAATACTAATACAGCTAATACTATTACTAATACAGCTAATACTATTACTAATACAGCTAATACTATTACTAATACAGCTAATACTAATACAGCTAATACTATTACTAATACAGCTAATACTTACTAATACAGCTAATACTATTACTAATACTAATACAGCTAATACTATTACTAATACAGCTAATACTAATACAGCTAATACTAATACAGCTATTACTAATACAGCTAATAGGCTACTAGCTATTACTGCTCCCACAAGGGGACTCTTAGACCAACTAACCCAGTGGAGATAGTGAACCCAGTGGGACTATTAGACCAACTAACCCAGTGGAGATGGTGAACCCAGTGGGACTATTAGACCAACTAACCCAGTGGAGATGGTGAACCCAGTGGGACTATTAGACCAACTAACCCAGTGGAGATGGTGAACCCAGTGGGACTATTAGACCTAGTTAACCCAGTGGAGATGGTGAACCCAGTGGGACTATTAGACCAACTAACCCAGTGGAGATGGTGAACCCAGTGGGACTATTAGACCAACTAACCCAGTGGAGATGGTGAACCCAGTGGGACTATTAGACCAAGTTAACCCAGTGGAGATGGTGAACCCAGTGGGACTATTAGACCTAGTTAACCCAGTGGAGATGGTGAACCCAGTGGGACTCTTAGACCTAGTTAACCCAGTGGAGATGGTGAACCCAGTGGGACTCTTAGACCAAGTTAACCCAGTGGAGATGGTGAACCCAGTGGGACTATTAGACCTAGTTAACCCAGTGGAGATGGTGAACCCAGTGGGACTATTAGACCTAGTTAACCCAGTGGAGATGGTGAACCCAGTGGGACTATTAGACCTAGTTAACCCAGTGGAGATGGTGAACCCAGTGGGACTATTAGACCAAGTTAACCCAGTGGAGATGGTGAACCCAGTGGGACTCTTAGACCAACTAACCCAGTGGAGATAGTGAACCCAGTGGGACTCTTAGACCTAGTTAACCCAGTGGAGATGGTGAACCCAGTGGGACTCTTAGACCAAGTTAACCCAGTGGAGATGGTGAACCCAGTGGGACTATTAGACCTAGTTAACCCAGTGGAGATGGTGAACCCAGTGGGACTATTAGACCTAGTTAACCCAGTGGAGATGGTGAACCCAGTGGGACTCTTAGACCTAGTTAACCCAGTGGAGATGGTGAACCCAGTGGGACTCTTAGACCAAGTTAACCCAGTGGAGATGGTGAACCCAGTGGGACTCTTAGACCAAGTTAACCCAGTGGAGATGGTGAACCCAGTGGGACTCTTAGACCAACTAACCCAGTGGAGATAGTGAACCCAGTGGGACTCTTAGACCTAGTTAACCCAGTGGAGATAGTGAACCCAGTGGGACTCTTCGACCTAGTTAACCCAGTGGAGATGGTGAACCCAGTGGGACTCTTAGACCAAGTTAACCCAGTGGAGATGGTGAACCCAGTGGGACTCTTAGACCAACTAACCCAGTGGAGATAGTGAACCCAGTGGGACTCTTAGACCTAGTTAACCCAGTGGAGATGGTGAACCCAGTGGGACTCTTAGACCAACTAACCCAGTGGAGATGGTGAACCCAGTGGGACTATTAGACCAAGTTAACCCAGTGGAGATGGTGAACCCAGTGGGACTCTTAGACCAACTAACCCAGTGGAGATGGTGAACCCAGTGGGACTATTATACCTAGTTAACCCAGTGGAGATGGTGAACCCAGTGGGACTATTAGACCTAGTTAACCCAGTGGAGATGGTGAACCCAGTGGGACTCTTAGACCTAGTTAACCCAGTGGAGATGGTGAACCCAGTGGGACTATTAGACCAACTAACCCAGTGGAGATGGTGAACCCAGTGGGACTATTAGACCTAGTTAACCCAGTGGAGATGGTGAACCCAGTGGGACTATTAGACCTAGTTAACCCAGTGGAGATGGTGAACCCAGTGGGACTATTAGACCTAGTTAACCCAGTGGAGATGGTGAACCCAGTGGGACTATTAGACCTAGTTAACCCAGTGGAGATGGTGAACCCAGTGGGACTATTAGACCAACTAATCCAGTGGAGATGGTGAACCCAGTGGGACTCTTAGACCAACTAACCCAGTGGAGATGGTGAACCCAGTGGGACTCTTAGACCTAGTTAACCCAGTGGAGATGGTGAACCCAGTGGGACTATCAGACCTAGTTAACCCAGTGGAGATGGTGAACCCAGTGGGACTATTAGACCTAGTTAACCCAGTGGAGATGGTGAACCCAGTGGGACTATTAGACCTAGTTAACCCAGTGGAGATGGTGAACCCAGTGGGACTATTAGACCTAGTTAACCCAGTGGAGATGGTGAACCCAGTGGGACTATTAGACCTAGTTAACCCAGTGGAGATGGTGAACCCAGTGGGACTCTTAGACCAACTAATCCAGTGGAGATGGTGAACCCAGTGGGACTCTTAGACCAACTAATCCAGTGGAGATGGTGAACCCAGTGGGACTCTTAGACCTAGTTAACCCAGTGGAGATGGTGAACCCAGTGGGACTATTAGACCTAGTTAACCCAGTGGAGATGGTGAACCCAGTGGGACTATTAGACCTAGTTAACCCAGTGGAGATGGTGAACCCAGTGGGACTATTAGACCTAGTTAACCCAGTGGAGATGGTGAACCCAGTGGGACTCTTAGACCTAGTTAACCCAGTGGAGATGGTGAACCCAGTGGGACTATTAGACCTAGTTAACCCAGTGGAGATGGTGAACCCAGTGGGACTATTAGACCTAGTTAACCCAGTGGAGATGGTGAACCCAGTGGGACTCTTAGACCAACTAATCCAGTGGAGATGGTGAACCCAGTGGGACTCTTAGACCAACTAACCCAGTGGAGATGGTGAACCCAGTGGGACTATTAGACCAGCTAACCCAGTGGAGATGGTGAACCCAGTGGGACTCTTAGACCTAGTTAACCCAGTGGAGATGGTGAACCCAGTGGGACTCTTAGACCTAGTTAACCCAGTGGAGATGGTGAACCCAGTGGGACTCTTAGACCTAGTTAACCCAGTGGAGATGGTGAACCCAGTGGGACTCTTAGACCTAGTTAACCCAGTGGAGATGGTGAACCCAGTGGGACTATTAGACCTAGTTAACCCAGTGGAGATGGTGAGCCCAGTGGGACTCTTAGACCAACTAACCCAGTGGAGATGGTGAACCCAGTGGGACTCTTAGACCAACTAACCTAGTGGAGATGGTGAACCCAGTGGGACTCTTAGACCTAGTTAACCCAGTGGAGATGGTGAACCCAGTGGGACTCTTAGACCTAGTTAACCCAATGGAGATGGTGAACCCAGTGGGACTATTAGACATAACTAACCCAGTGGAGATGGTGAACTATGTGATGCTTGGCATTCAGGCCAAATAGTTCAATTTTGGTTTCATCAGACCAGACAATCTTGTTTCTCATGGTCTGAGAGTCTTTAGGTGCCTTTTGGCAAACTCCAAGCGGACTGTCATGTGCCTTTTACTGAGGAGTGACTTCAGTCTGGCCACTCTACCATAAAGGCCTGATTGGTGGAGTGCTGCAGAGATGGTTGTCCTTCTGGAAGGTTCTCCCATCTCCACAGAGGAACTCTGGAGCTCTATCAGAGTGACCATCGGGTTCTTGGTCACTTCCCTGACCAAGGCCCTTCTCCCCCGATTGCTCAGTTTGGCCGGGCGGCCAGCTCTAGGAAGAGTCTTGGTGGTTCCAAACTTCTTTGATTTAAGAATGATGGAGGCCACTGTGTTCTTGGGGACCTTCAATGCTGCAGAAATGTTTTGGTACCCTTCCCCAGATCTGTGATTCGACACAATCCTGTCTCGGAGCTCTACAGACAATTCCTTAGAAGTTAGCTCAATGGGGAATCTCCATCGAAAATAGTTTTTTGAGTCCTTAGACTTAATCTGTGTCCAGGAAAATGCCCCTAAACATTGAGTTAAAATAGGTGGTCTCCACATGTAGGCCTGTAGTAAAAGTGACAGCTTTGTGCAGTTATTGTGGTGTTAGACCGCCCTCTTGTGGTCGTTGATGGGGTGGGTGGTTTCTGCCTGCATGAATTTCAGTTACGTGAAGCCAAACATACAGATGTCAACATACACAAACACCTACCTGTATTTTCCTGTCCTCACTTGGACACCCTTCATTCCACAGTGTTGGGCTCCGCCCACATCATTCACCAGATCATCACCAATCATCAGAGTCTGACAGACAGACAGACAGACAAAGAGGATGGCTCAGAATGGTTGAGAGAATCATCATTCCAGGTGAAGCTGGTTGAGAGAATGCCAAGAGTGTGCAAAGCTGTCATCAAGACAAAGGGTGGCTATTTGAAGAATCAAATATAAAATACATTCTGATGTGTTTAACACTTTTGTTTTGGTTACTACATCATTCCATATGTGTTATTTCATAGTTTTGATGTCTTCACTATTATTCTACAATGTAGAAAATAGTACAAATAAAGAAAACCCTTGAATGAGTAGGTGTTCTAAAACTTTTGACTGGTAGTGTATGTGCTTGGCTTTAAAAAAAAAAATCCTACCTGGTGTGACTGAATCCCCATGTCATCTAGAACTTTCTGAAAGAACATGGGGTCAGGCTTCCCAATGACCTCAGCTTCTATATCACAGGCATACTGAGGAGTGAAACACGAAGACAGATCAACAAACAACAGAGATGACTACAAGTTCCCACAAAGGTCTGGGGGGGCGATATCAAAGTGCTTTGACTTCCAACTCTCCTACTCTGTGTGTAACATAATAGCTCTCACCTCCAGCGCCTTCATGTAAACCCCAACATCCAGTTTCAGGCCGTCATCCTCTTTGTAGTACTTCCTATAAGATCACACAGTGGACCACAGGGTTCAAGTAAAGCTGCAGGAATAAAGGCCTGAATAAATCAGGCCTTTATTACTGGGTTATTACTACATGATAATAGCATTATTATCAGAGAGAGAGACAGAGAGAGAGACAGAGAGAGAGAGAGAGAGAGAGAGAGAGAGAGAGAGAGAGAGAGCGCATACCCTCTGCCCAGAGAGAACAGCACTGGTTTCTCCAGCCCCATGAGAACTCTGAAGGCATCGTTGAGGTTCTGGTAGGAGAACTTCTCTGCTGCATCTCCTATGACAACACAGTTTGGGTTGGCCTTCTCAACACTGTCAAACTCAGGGACAACACCTACAACGAACCAAACAAAACACAGTATGCACGATCACTTTGCATAGAAATATTAGACAAAATTCTAAAAACGTTATTGTCCATTAAAGTAACACAGAACGGAAGATGGTCTTGGGCGCTCTGGCTTACATTAAAAGGATAAAAACAGACATAAAAACACAGACATCGAGTCAAGTTCAGCATCTTCTTTAGGATTGTCACTACAGAGGACAAAGCGGATGTATTCAGTCCATTCTTCCATGCGAGCCGTAACTTTAGTCTCCAATAGGGTTTAATATTTTCCCGGTATTTTACTAAAATGTTCCATCCCAAGAGTAAATCCCTTTTCTCCGGGGTAACCCGGTATTTCCAACCGGAAGTGTCTTTCAAAATAATTATGAAGTATATACATAAAGCCTATGTCTGGATTTGAATTGAAAATTCAAGCATGATGCTACCTGAGCTATACATTAAATGTACAATTAAAAGATAAGGTGACCCCTGAAAGCCAGATGGAGATGGGTTAATTAAAGGCACATTCTGTCTTTATATTACTGTAGAATAGACCATGCTGCAGCAAATGCAGGCCTACCTGTCACAAGAAACAAAGTGACCATGATGAGACGATAGGTCTACATGCATTGTTACCATGATGAGATGATAGGTCTACATGCATTGTTACCATGATGAGATGATAGGTCTACATGCACTGTTACCATGGTGAGATGATAGGTCTACATGCATTGTGAACTGCTCTCCATACTGAGATGGGCTGTCTGTCCCCACCCTGAGCGTTGATGATTCATCATGCAGAGGCCATAGAGAAGACAGATTTAGACATTGTATATCATTTAACAGGTCCATTGTCACGCCATGCTGTTCATATAAATAATTTATTATAATTGACCGGTTTCTCGCAGTTATTCATCCCGGGAAAAGGGAGTGGTGTTGGGCGGTAAACCCCGGTAAACCGGGTTCCCACCATTCAACCCTAGTCTCCGACCAGACGGCAGCATATGGAAGGATGCAACCCTAGTCTCCGACCAGACGGCAGCATATGGAAGGATGCAACCCTAGTCTCCGACCAGACGGCAGCATATGGAAGGATGCAACCTAGTCTCCGACCAGACGGCAGCATATGGAAGGATGCAACCCTAGTCTCCGACCAGACGGCAGCATATGGAAGGATGCAACCCTAGTCTCCGACCAGACGGCAGCATATGGAAGGATGCAACCCTAGTCTCCGACCAGACGGCAGCATATGGAAGGATGCAACCCTAGTCTCCGACCAGACGGCAGCATATGGAAGGATGCAACCCTAGTCTCCGACCAGACGGCAGCATATGGAAGGATGCAACCCTAGTCTCCGACCAGACGGCAGCATATGGAAGGATGCAACCCTAGTCTCCGACCAGACGGCAGCATATGGAAGGATGCAACCCTAGTCTCCGACCAGACGGCAGCATATGGAAGGATGCAACCCTAGTCTCCGACCAGACGGCAGCATATGGAAGGATGCAGTTGGTGGATGTGACCATTTGTATGTGCATTTATTTGCCAAGGCAGCAGCTACTCTTCCTGGGGTTTATTATGGATCCCCATTAGTTCCTGCCAAGGCAGCAGCTACTCTTCCTGGGGTTTTTGGATCCATTTTCCTGCCAAGGCAGCAGTTACTCTTCCTGGGGTTTATTATGGATCCCCATTAGTTCCTGCCAAGGCAGCAGCTACTCTTCCTGGGGTTTATTATGGATCCCCATTAGTTCCTGCCAAGGCAGCAGCTACTCTTCCTGGGGTTTATTATGGATCCCCATTAGTTCCTGCCAAGGCAGCAGCTACTCTTCCTGGGGTTTATTATGGATCCACATTAGTTCCTGCCAAGGCAGCAGCTACTCTTCCTGGGGTTTATTAAGGATCCCCATTAGTTCCTGCCAAGGCAGCAGCTACTCTTCCTGGGGTTTATTATGGATCCCCATTAGTTCCTGCCAAGGCAGCAGCTACTCTTCCTGGGGTCCAACAACATGAAAGCAGTTATACCAGACCTGGGCTGCTTTCCTTGTGAGGTTCTGTGTGTAAAGTTCTTGTGAGGTTCTGTGTGTAAAGTTCTTGTGAGGTTCTGTGTGTAAAGTTCTTGTGAGGTTCTGTGTGTAAAGTTCTTGTGAGGTTCTGTGTGTAAAGTTCTTGTGAGGTTCTGTGTGTAAAGTTCTTGTGAGGTTCTGTGTGTAAAGTTCTTGTGAGGTTCTGTATGTAAAGTTACTGTGAGGTTCTGTGTGTAAAGTTACTGTGAGGTTCTGTGTGTAAAGTTATTGTGAGGTTCTGTGTGTAAAGTTATTGTGAGGTTCTGTGTGTAAAGTTATTGTGAGGTTCTGTGTGTAAAGCTCTTGGAGTTGTGGCTGTTTGCTGCCGACTAGATCTGGCCTGACTACGTGTGCCAGTTTACTCCTGTTCCTGACTGAGGGGTTCCCATCCCGATAGCCTTCACAAAGTCACACCAGGAGGTAGAATCATGAAGAACAAATGACAGGGTTACTTTGAGCCAGGCTGGGTAAGAGTAGGTGTGTGTGTATGGAACTTGCGAGCTGTGGAAAGATTTCCTCTTTAAGTACAATAAACCTAATTAACATGATTAATCAATACCATCATAGACCAGCAGGTGAGGTCGTAGACCCCTCTCCTTCAGGACAGCCACGGCAGCCGGGGCTGGGGAGAACACCTCAGACACAGAGATATCAAAGCCCATCCTCTGCAGCTTGGCTACAAACTCCTCCCGTGTGGCCTGGGTCTCGTTGGTACAGAAACGCAGCTGCAGGTCCGACGCCTTTAGCCTTTATGGGGAAACGTATTGACATAATCATTTTTACATTCAGCATTTTTGTCATTTAGCAGACGTTCTTATCCAGAGCGACTTACAGTAAGTGCATTCATGTTAAATTAGCTATGTGAGACAACCACATCTCAGTCATAGTCAGAACATTTTCCTCAGAGTAGTTATCAGCAAAGTCAGTGCTTGTAAGAAAAGACTAGTCGAGTGTAAATTCTTTTTTTTTTGCGCTATGAGATTTAATCAAGATATTTTGATAACCTCATTAATCTCATTCACCAGACACTTCCTTATATGCCCTATGCAAAGTTAGCCCGGGGGACGAGCTTTGATTACCAGTGGGTTGTTGTAGTTCTTTCTTCCTGTTTATCAAGGATACTTTGTTCTCCTGCTGGTAGTAAGTCCAGGTGTCTGAGTTTACTTTTCTAATAGGTTTGACATTACAACCTTGGTAGACTGCAGAACAGATGCAGTGAAACCACATTCTCTAGAGATGACTTCATTCTGAACCAAAAACAACCCCAGTAGAGAAATAAAAACCAATCCAATCATTAGGCTACAATGAATCTCTACATGTGTAGTCCGAAAGGACATTCAACTGATCTGCACCATTACACATTGCATTTATTTGCATTTTATTGGATTGTAGAAATAATGTATTCAGTGCTGCAGTGAGTGACAGCTCTGAAGCCATCGTGCCACTCCCCCCTTATCAGTTTTGAATGTTTGACATTAGGTTACACAGCAGACTGACAACAAAACCAGACTCACCTGAGACTACCCATTCGAAGGTTAACAACATTCAGAACTTAAACTTTACACATGTAATAGAAGTGTACTATAGCTGTCGTAGAGCTGTTAAAATAGTTTCCTATTTCTGCAGTGTATCATGTGTTCTGCTGCTACATTTCAATATGAATGAATCTAAAAGGCTAATCGTCGCACCCCGTCGTTCTGATGTATAAACCTCATCTTCTCACTTCTCCTACCTACGGAGCCTGGAATTGGATAACCACCTCCTTCACCACAGTCATATAAAACGCCGCACGTCTAAAGACTTCGGATGCAATCTTTCCAACTGGTGTCGGCCACGCCGAAAAAAAGAGTGAAAGCTCAGAGTTGGCAAGGAGCAGATGTGCTCGATCCCAGAACCAGAACAACCACACGGACGCTTCACTGCTGGCTGCCGATCGGCCCTAGATTTGCCCGTTCAATATGTTTCCACCCGGACCCACCGTCCACGAAACAGCGTCCGTCCTCAGAATGCCACCGGGCATAGGTCAACGTCTACATAGTAGTCTACCTAGCCTTACCTTCTCACTGCTTCTACGGAGCCTGGAATCGGAGAGCCGCCGTCTTCCCCAGCATCATATAACACGCCGCACATGTCTAAAATCACACCTTTCAGACTTTTGACGGAGTCTTCCCAGTGGGTAGCTGCCATGGCGAAAAAGTGACACAGAGAAACAACTGCTGCTTCCTTCTTCTTCTTCGTCCTCATTTTATGGATTTGGTTGCATCCAACTTTTAGGTGCATACACCGCCACCTACTGTACTGGAGTGTGAGGCCAGTCACGGCCTACCTACATTAAATTATCTTCATTATTCCTGTTCCTCTAAGAAATGGAAATATAGTCCTAGACACCACCACCTACACTCGTTGAAAACCCACTACCCCATTCCACTACTTTGACCCTATCTGCTTCTGCACCATGCCATCGGCCTGGGAGGACGGGACGCCATCGGCCTGGGAGGACGGGACGCCATCGGCCTGGGAGGACGGGACGCCATCGGCCTGGGAGGACGGGACGCCATCGGCCTGGGAGGACGGGACGCCATCGGCCTGGGAGGACGGGACGCCATCGGCCTGGGAGGACGGGACGCCATCGGCCTGGGAGGACGGGACGCCATCGGCCTGGGAGGACGGGACGCCATCGGCCTGGGAGGACGGGACGCCATCGGTCTGGGAGGACGGGACGCCATCGGCCTGGGAGGACGGGACGCCATCGGCCTGGGAGGACGGGACGCCATCGGCCTGGGAGGACGGGACGCCACCCCTCAACACACCCTGTAACTCTTACATGTTACATGTTAGTCATTTAGCAGACGCTCTTATCCAGAGACGACTTACAGTTAGTGAGTGCACACATTTTCATACTGGCCCCTCGTGGGAAAACGAACCCACAACCCTGGCGTTGCAAGCGCCATGCTCTACCAACTGAGCTACAGGGGACTCTTCTGAAGTTAAATCTTGTTTACCCAAATACATCTCTGCAGCTGCCACCACAACATCTATTCTCTGTGATTTACGTTCCATTTCTGCGGTATAGATAATAACCGTTGCTATGAACGCTAAGAATCCAACCTTACTGAAGCGTAACTCATGTGTTGCCCTATCCCTCTGTGCTGGCACAAATCTACTACTCACTGGGATCCTTTCAGGATCCCTCGTCCTTGACCCATCCTCCTCCACATTCTTCACTGCCTCAAAACTCCACAATCCTCTATCCCATGCCCTCCTGCACACTTCCTACATCTTCAAATCAAATCAAATGTTATTTGCCACATGCTCCGAATACAACAGGTGTAGACATTACAGTGAAATGCAGGGGCGGTGTGTTCATTAGGGCGATATGGGCGACGCACTGCCAAACGGGAAAAGGAAGGGATTTTTTTTCTAATCAATTATATCACGGCAACAGTAGTTATTAGTGTTCTAATCTAGACGTCTGATCTGCCACTAAATGTCCAATCAGGCTAAAGTCGTGCTTCAAATGGCCCCGCCCGTTTTGGGGCGATTTCAGTCAGGTTGAAAATCGCCCAGAAGTGTCTCATAGCCTCTCATGTAAAATCTTTTTTTTTTCAAATATCAGAGCTTTCAATACAATCTCTATGGGTTCCGGGAGGGCTTGCACTTACGCGCTTTCGACATACGTAACATAACTAAGAAAAGAGCGGGTAGCAGCGTCAATCAAGATGGCTAGCGTTCAGTGCAACTCGATTGTCTCTTTGAAAGAAGTTCATTTTTGTCGGCGAACAAATCAAGATAAATTGGCAACGAAACAATTAGGACCTCCCAGACCAAATTTAATAATTCAACAGGTTTCTACTAAAGGGGGAAAAGTCCTACACCCGAGGATTTTCCAAAAATTGGGCTGTCAAAGACCCACATGGATAGCTGTTTGAGATTGTCTGCTTTGGGGAGAGTGAACATTGCCACTCAACTGGATGAGGGATACAGGCTAGCTGTCCGCCGCCACAACGATGAGGTTAGCAAGAACCGCCACATCCTCAGCCGGCTAATCCAGTGTGTGAAGTTTTGCGGAGTGTTTGAGTTAGCTTTGCGAGGCAAAGATGAAACGGAGGGCTCCACCAACCCTGGTATTTTTCTTGGACTTGTCAACTTTGTGGCACAATTAGATGAGGTGTTTGATGACCATCTTAAAAATGCTAAAGTTTTCAAGGGCACATCAAAGACCATTCAAAACGAGCTACTGGAGTGTATGCTAGCGGTCATGAGGGAACATATTGTGGAGGAGGTGAAGTCGGCGAACTTCGTAGCTATCCAAGCTGACGAGACCACGGACGTTTCTACACAGACACAGCTGGTGCTTGTGCTGAGGTACATAGATAGCAAGAATTTTTTTTTTTTTTCCTGGGGCTTTTTCACAAAATCATGCCCCACGTCGACATTCTGTACCAGAAGCTACAGAAGAAGGACATCGATGCTGTCTTCATCAAACGTGCCCTCGACAGCTTCACAAGCAGTGTGCAGGCCATAAGGTAAGATTAAACAATATCATTCGATCTTTCTCAAAGCAGAGCTTTATTTGAAAATGTATGCATGAAAGGAGACATCATCATATTTACAAATCTATACAATTGGCCAGAATATGGTTGTTCATTTTTACAAAGCCATACAGATAGCTGTGTTTACCTTTTCTATAAATTATTTTCAAATTCTGTTTTCAGGCAAAATGTCTATCACTGTTCATTTTCACAAATCTATACAAGAGGGCAGAATATGGAAGTCTATAAAAATTTCTTATTACCAATAACTTGCATCAATGTTTTCAGTAGCCTCTATCAAAAGCTCCTGCTTGCTTGTTGTGAATTATGCTCAGGTGCACATATTTCCAATTCAACCATGAGGCCTTTTTGAAGCAAGTAATGTGTATATCAGTATTGACTTATATGCTGCCCCTGTCTTCATGTTGTTGCTGGACATATCTTTTTTAAAATGTGTGTAGGTCACCTAAATCATCAGAAAAATTGCCCCCCCTGATAATTTTTTCAGGAGCCGCCACTGGTGAAATGCTTATTTACAAGCCCATAACCAACAATACAGTTTAAGAAAAAAAGAAAATAATTAAAGAGCAGCAGTAAAATAAAATAACAGTAGGGAGGTTATATTCAGGGGGTACCGGTACATGTGCGGGGGCACCGGTTAGTCGAGGTAATTGAGGTAATATGTACATGTGGGTAGAGTTAAAGTGACTATGCATAAATACTTAACAGAGTAGCAGCAGCGTAAAAAGGATGGGGTGGGGGGGCAGTGCAAATAGTCCGGGTAGCCATGATTAGCTGTTCAGGAGTCTTATGGCTTGGGGGTAGAAGCTGTTGAGAAGTCTTTTGGACCTAGACTTGGCGCTCCGGAACCGCTTGCCGTGCTCTAGCAGAGAGAACAGTCTATGACTAGGGTGGCTAGAGTCTTTGATAACTTTTAGGGCCTTCCTCTGACACTGCCTCAAAACTGGAATCTCCTTCCTACACACTGCTGCAACATTACCATAAATGTTACACCTGAAACAGCGCAGTGGATTCGGCACAAAAGCTCTAACAGGATAACTGATATATGCTCTAACAGGATAACTGATATATGCTCTAACAGGATAACTGATATATACTCTAACAGGATAACTGATATATACTCTAACAGGATAACTGATATATGCTCTAACAGGATAACTGATATATACTCTAACAGGATAACTGATATATGCTCTAACAGGATAACTGATATATACTCTAACAGGATAACTGATATATACTCTAACAGGATAACTGATATATACTCTAACAGGATAACTGATATATGCTCTAACAGGATAACTGATAGATACTCTAACAGGATAACTGATATATGCTCTAACAGGATAACTGATATATACTCTAACAGGATAACTGATAGATACTCTAACAGGATAACTGATAGATACTCTAACAGGATAACTGATATATGCTCTAACAGGATAACTGATATATGCTCTAACAGGATAACTGATATATGCTCTAACAGGATAACTGATATATGCTCTAACAGGATAACTGATATATGCTCTAACAGGATAACTGATATATGCTCTAACAGGATAACTGATATATGCTCTAACAGGATAACTGATAGATACTCTAACAGGATAACTGATAGATACTCTAACAGGATAACTGATAGATACTCTAACAGGATAACTGATAGATACTCTAACAGGATAACTGATATATACTCTAACAGGATAACTGATATATCCTAACATGACTTTGTCTAGTAGAAACTCTGACTTAAAACTCATAAGGACTGACAGTGACTCCTCTGTCTCACCACGCTCCCCACCGGTTCTACGTTGCATCAAACTGGCGGGCGTCACAAACACCAGGAATTTTCAACTTCATTTGCTCCCACCTCCACACTTAACGCTACCCCTAGAAATCACCCCTTTCAACGGTGTCCTGTTCCTAAGAGCAAAGCAAGAAACAGATCTTGACCCAAGTTGCGTGACACGGAGCGCCCACTCCCTCTGGGCAGAAGAAACGCAAACAAATATCACAAGTCCACTACAGGTTCCCTTCACTGATTCAACTGCCCCCAACTCATTTCTCACCCACCCTGAAACCACAAATGGTTCAGCCAAAAGGCAAGGATCCACTTTCTCCGAAAATGTCACTCCTACTGGACCAGATTATTCTTTATCATGTCTGATGCCATTCTTCCTCAACTGACATCTTCTTTTCTCCTTCTTCCTCGCT
The DNA here is from genome assembly GCF_020615455.1 of Coregonus clupeaformis. Taxonomy (NCBI): domain Eukaryota; kingdom Metazoa; phylum Chordata; class Actinopteri; order Salmoniformes; family Salmonidae; genus Coregonus; species Coregonus clupeaformis. The sequence goes on along the minus strand of NW_025536111.1, from coordinate 25,476 downwards.
GTCTATAAGCCCGTCTAACCGTTCACCACGCTCTTGCTTGGCCTTCATCTGCTGCATTGCTTGCAGAGCACGCTCCGATGGCGTTTCTCCAAAACTCTACTTCTGTTCCTTAGCCCCTTTTACACGTCTGGCTGTCTCTGACCTCTCCATATATCCGTCACCTTGGAAACGTTTACCACACTGAGCCCAATGCCAATTCAACTCCTTTGGGGCGTCACTGACTGGGAGTAGATGGTCCAGACTGTCACGAATTCCGCCGAGGCTGCTCCTCCTCCTTGTTCGGGCAGGCTTCGGCGTTCGTCGTCCCCGGAGTACTAGCTGCTACCGTTTGATGTTCTCTGTGTTTGTTTGGTTTTGTCTGTTTGGTGCACCTGTGTCTTATCCTGTCCTGATTATGTCACCTATAAGTTTCCTTTGGTCAAATCAAATCAAATCAAATTTTATTGGTCACATGCGCCGAATACAACAGGTGCAGACATTGCAGTGAAATGCTTACTTACAGCCCTTAACCAACAGTGCATTTATTTTAAACAAAAAAAGTAAGAATAAAACAACAACAACAAAAAAGTGTTGAGAAAAAAAGAGCAGAAGTAAAATAAAGTGACAGTAGGGAGGCTATATTACAGTAAATAAATGACAGTAGGAGGCTATATATACAGGGGGGTACCGTTGCAGAGTCAATGTGCGGGGGCACCGGCTAGTTGAGGTAGTTGAGGTAATATGTACATGTGGGTAGAGTTAAAGTGACTATGCATAAATAATTAACAGAGTAGCAGCAGCGTAAAAGGATGGGGTGGGGGGGCAGTGCAAATAGTCCGGGTAGCCATGATTAGCTGTTCAGGAGTCTTATGGCTTGGGGGTAGAAGCTGTTGAGAAGTCGGTGTTGTTTGTTGTTGTGTGTTGTTGTACGCCTGTCCGTTGAGGTTTTGGATTTTGCATTCTTGTATTTAAGTGGATTGACGCACTGTTTGCGCATCGCTTATGTTTAGTGTTTTACGCACTGTTTTGCGTATCGCTCGCCTCCGTTATTTGAGGCCCTTTATTTTGTATTGTCATTTGCTGACAAGTAAAGTCTGTTTGGACTAAGCTTCTGTGTCCTGCGCCTGACTCCAACACCACATCCACCTCAAAACACTGACACAGACGTCATTACGGCCTAGTTTAATCCTCTGGTCAGAATGAATACAGACTGAGTCCTGCTAAACAGATGGTCCAGACGTCATTACGGCCTAGTTTAATCCTCTGGTCAGAATGAATACAGACTGAATCCTACTGAAGGTCCAACTAGGATGACTACAGCTGTTGGGGAGTAGGGAGAAGTGACAGCCAGAACTCCAGTATCAGTGAAGACGTCACATCGACTGTGTTATGTGAGTGTATGTCTGCTTTGTTGAGAGAGAGATATATGCTTCAAGTGGAGAAGCCAAGGCCTCTTAAGGTATAATATAAATGAGAACTGTGTATGGCTTCATAAGTAATTGTAATATGAATATTTTATGACTGTATTCAGATATAATACTGCAAGAAATGCAATTTCATTGGACAGTGTGTAGACAGTACCATGTGTATCCTGTACATACGACTAATAACAAAACTTGAAACTTGTACTCAGATATAAAATACATTTTAAACTTTAACAGAGGATCCGTTTCGTAATAATCTCCCCTCTACTAATTTTAGATAAAGGTTTTTGCTTTCCTGACGTGTCTCCCTCATAGTGGGTGAATGGTGGAGACTCGGTGACTCTGAGCAGTGAGCTTGGATATAACCCAATGGCCAGCAGATGGTAATATTGAGTCGTTTCATTTTACCGTTCAAAGGGAATGCATGCCCAATGGCCAGCAGATGGTGATATTGAGTCGTTTCATTTTACCGTTCAAAGGGAATGCATGCAGCTGGCTATACATTCGTATCCCCATGGACCGGTTAGTACATAAAACATTCTCCATTCAGGCTGCAAAGAAATTTGGCTTGGCACCTAAAACCCTAAGAAACTTTTACAGATGCACAATTGAGAGCATCCTGTCGGGTTGTATCACCGCCTGGTACAGCAACTGCCCAACGCATCACCGGGGGCAAACTACCTGCCCTCCAGGACACCTACAGCACCCGATGTCACAGGAAGGCCAAAAAGATAATCAAGGACAACACCCACCTGAGCCACTGCCTGTTCACCCCGCTATCATCCAGAAGGTGAGGTGCATCAAATCTGGGACCGAGAGACTGAAAAACAGCTTCTATCTCAAGGCCATCAGACTGTTAAATAGCCATCACTAGGCGGCTTCCAGCCCGGTTACGTAACCCTGCACCTTAGAGGCTGCTGCCCTATATACATAGACTTGGAATCACTGGCCACTTTAATAATGGAACACTAGTCACTTTAATAATGTTTACATACTGCTTTACTCATCTCATATGTATATACTGTGTTCTATTCTATTCTACTGTATTTTAGTCCATGCCACTCCGACGTTGCTCGTCCTAATATTTATATATTTCTTAATTCCATTATTTTACTTTTAGATTTGTGTGTATTGTGTGTATTGTTGTGACTTGTTAGATACTACTAAACTGTTGGGGAAACACAAGCTACACCCGCAATAACATCTGCTAAATATGTGTATGTGACCAATAAAATTTGATTTTATTTTATTTGAAATGCGTCTATTTCAAATCAAATCAAATCAAATCAAATTTGATTGGCCACATGCGCCAAATACAACAGGTGCAGACATTACAGTGAAATGCTTACTTACAGCCCTTAACCAACAGTGCATTTATTTTTAATAAAAAAGTAGAATAAAACAACAAAAAAGTGTTGAGGAAAAAAAGAGCAGAAGTAAAATAAAATAACAGTAGGGAGGCTATATATACAGGGGGGTACCGGTGCAGAGTCAATGTGCGGGGGCACCGGCTAGCTGAGGTAGTTGAAGTAATATGTACATGTGGGTAGAGTTAAAGTGACTATGCATAAATAATTAACAGAGTAGCAGCAGCGTAAAAAGATGGGGTGGGTAGCCATGATTAGCTGTTCAGGAGTCTTATGGCTTGGGGGTAGAAGCTGTTGAGAAGTCTTTTGGACCTAGACTTGGCACTCCGGTACCGCTTGCCGTGCGGTAGCAGAGAGAACAGTCTATGACTAGGGTGGCTGGAGTCTTTGACAATTTTGAGGGCCTTCCTCTGACACCGCCTGGTATAGAGGTCCTGGATGGCAGGAAGCTTGGCCCCAGTGATGTACTGGGCCGTACGCACCACCCTCTGCCTTGCGGTCGGAGTCCAAGCAGTTGCCATACCAGGCGGTGATGCAACCAGTCAGGATGCTCTCGATGGTGCAGCTGTAGAATTTTTTGAGGACCCATGCCAAATCTTTTCAGTCTCCTGAGGGGGAACAGGCTTTGTCGTGCCCTCTTCACGACTGTCTTGGTGTGTTTGGACCATGATAGTTCGTTGGTGATGTGGACACCAAGGAACTTGAAGCTCTCAACCTGTTCCACTACAGCCCCGTCGATGAGAATGGGGGCGTGCTCAGTCCTCTTTTTTTCCCTGTAGTTGTCACGCCCTGGCTCTGGGGACACTGTTATGTTGAGCCAGGGTGTGTAATTCTATGTCTTCTGTTTCTATGTTGGGAGTTCTAGTTGTTGTATTTCTATGTTGGCCAGAGTGACTCCCAATCAGAGGCAACGAGTGACAGCTGGTGCTGGTTGTCTCTGATTGGGAGCCATATTTAAACTGTGTCTTTCCCTTTGTGTTTGTGGGTTTTTGTTTCTAGTCTGTTTATGGTAGACCGTGAACTGTCACGTATCATTTGTTGTTTTGATCGTGTCACGGAATAAAGAGTATGTTTGCCTGCAACGCTGCGCCTTGGTCATCTCTGTTCGACGAGCGTGACAGAAAAACCCACCACTACTGGACCAAGCAGCGAGTCGAGGAGCCATCGCCAGGGAAATCCCTAGCAGATCTCCGTGGCAGCCTCGACTGGGTCAAGCCGAGTGAAGAGCAGAGAGAGTGGACTTGGGAACAATGGAGGAAGAGCTTCGACTGGGTCAAGCCTATTGAGGAGCTGAATAGCGGGAGTTGGGGGCAGAAGAGCGAGAGTTGGGCGAGAACTATAGAGGCCTGGCCCACGGGGAGGAGAGACCCCCAGAAAATTTTTAGGGGGGGGCTCACGACGTCGGGGCAGCAGGAGGCCGCGATAGAGCGGTCCAGCGGGTTGGCAGAGAAGGCCGCCAGGTTACGGGGGCCACTGGTAGAAGAGGGGATGGAAGGTGTAGAGGCACGGCGAGAGGTACTGGGGTGTGTTACCAGTCCGGTCCGGCCCGTTCCAGATCCCGGTGTAGGGCCAGTGGTGTGTGTCCCCAGTACGGTCCGGTCTGTTCCTGCTCCCCGCACCAAGTCAGTGGTGCGCCGTCAGCCCGGCTCGGCCCGTTCCTGCTCCCCGCACCAAGTCAGTGGTGCGCTCGTCAGCCCGGCTCGGCCCGTTCCTGCTCCCCGCACCAAGTCAGTGGTGCGCTCGTCAGCCCGGCTCGGCCCGTTCCTGCTCCCCGCACCAAGTCAGTGGTGCGCCCGTCAGCCCGGCTCGGCCCGTTCCTGCTCCCCGCACCAAGTCAGTGGTGCGCTCGTCAGCCCGGCTCGGCCCGTTCCTGCTCCCCGCACCAAGTCAGTGGTGCGCCCCGTCAGCCCGGCTCGGCCCGTTCCTGCTCCCCGCACCAAGTCAGTGGTGCGCTTCGTCAGCCCGGCTCGGCCCGTTCCTGCTCCCCGCACCAAGTCAGTGGTGCGTTTCGTCAGCCCGGTTCGGCTCACTCCTGCTCCTCACACCAAGCCAGTGGTGTGCGTTGTCAGTCCAGCACGGCCCGTGCCTGTTCTCCACACCAAGCCAGTGGTGGGCGTCGTCAGTCCGGCACCCCCGTGCCTGTTCCACTGGTGCATGGTTCGGCACTGGTCAGATGTTTTACGCCGGAGCTAGAGCAATCCGCTCCATCAGTGTGCAGTCCAGCTCCGGCCAGCGGGGCTAGACCGGACCAGGGGTACTTTGGGGGGTTGGAGAGGGAGTGGGGATCAGGCCCGGAGCCGGATCCGCCGCCAAGGCGGAGTGCCCACCCGGTCCCTCCCCTGTGGTATTTAGTTGGCGCGGTCGGAGTCCGCGCCTTTAGGGGGGGGTACTGTCACGCCCTGGCTCTGGGGACACTGTTATGTTGAGCCAGGGTGTGTAGTTCTATGTATTCTGTTTCTATGTTGGGAGTTCTAGTTTGTATTTCTATGTTGGCCTGAGTGACTCCCAATCAGAGGCAACGAGTGACAGCTGGTGCTGGTTGTCTCTGATTGGGAGCCATATTTAAACTGTGTCTTTCCCTTTGTGTTTGTGGGTTTTTGTTTCTAATCTGTTTATGGTAGACCGTGAACTGTCACGTATCATTTGTTGTTTTGATCGTGTCTCGGAATAAAGAGTATGTTTGCCTGCAACGCTGCGCCTTGGTCATCTCTGTTCGACGAGCGTGACAGTAGTCCACAATCATCTCCTTTGTCTTGGTCACGTTGAGGGAGAGGTTGTTATCCTGGCACCACACGGCCAGGTCTCTGACCTCCTCCCTATAGGCTGTCTCATCGTGGTCGGTGATCAGGCCTACCACTGTTGTGTCATCGGCAAACTTAATGATGGTGTTATTGTCGTGCCTGGCCATGCAGTCATGGGTGAACAGGGAGTACAGGAGGGGACTGAGCACGCACCCCTGAGGGGCCCCCGTGTTGAGGATCAGTGTGGCAGATGTGTTGTTACCTACCCTTACCACCTGGGGGCGGCCCGTCAGGAAGTCCAGGATCCAGTTGCAGAGGGAGGTGTTCAGTCCCAGGATCCTTAGCTTAGTGATGAGCTTTGAGGGCACTATGGTGTTGAATGCTGAGCTGTAGTCAATGAATAGCATTCTCACGTAGGTGTTCCTCTTGTCCAGGTGGGAAAGGGCAGTGTGGAGTGCAATAGAGATTGCATCATCTGTGGATCTGTTGGGGCGGTATGCAAATTGGAGTGGGTCTAGGGTTTCTGGGATAATGCTGTTGATGTGAGCCATGACCAGCCTTTCAAAGCACTTCATGGCTACAGACGTCAGTGCTACGGTCGGTAGTCATTTAGGCAGGTTATCTTAGAGTCCTTGGGCACGGGGACTATGGTGGTCTGCTTGAAACATGTTGGTATTACAGACTCAGTCAGGGACATGTTGAAAATGTCAGTGAAGACACTTGCCATTTGGCCAGCATATGCTCGGATACACGTCCTGGTAATCCGTCTGGCCCTGCGGCCTTGTGAATGTTGACCTGCTTAAAAGTCTTACTCACATCGGCTACGGAGAGCGTGATCACATAGTCATCCGGAACAGCTGGTGCTCTCATGCATGCTTCAGTGTTGCTTGCCTCGAAGCGAGCATAGAAGTGGTTTAGCTCGTCTGGAAGTCTTGTGTCACTGGGCAGCTCGCGGCTGTGCTTCCCTTTGTAGTCTGTAATAGTTTTCAAGCCCTGCCACATCCGACGAGCGCCAGAGCCGGTGTAGTACGATTCAATCTTAGTCCTGTATTGACTCTTTGCCTGTTTGATGGTTCGTCGGAGGGCATAGCGGGATGTCTTATAAGCGTCCGGGTTAGAGTCCCGCTCCTTGAAAGCGGCAGCTCTACCCTTTAGCACAGTGCAGATGTTTCCTGTAATCCATGGCTTCTGGTTGGGGTATGTACGTACGGTCACTGTGGGGACGACATCATCGGTGCACTTATTGATGAAGCCAGTGACTGATGTGGTGTACTCCTCAATGCTATCTGAAGAATCCCGGAACATATTCCAGTCTGTGCTAGCAAAACAGTCCTGTAGCTTAGCATCTGCATCATCTGACCACTTTTTTATTAACCGAGTCACTGGTGCTTCCTGCTTTAGTTTTTGCTTATAAGCAGGAATCAGGAGGATAGAGTTATGGTCAGATTTGCCAAATGGAGGGCGAGGGAGAGCGTTGTATGCGTCTCTGTGTGTGGAGTAAAGGTGGTCTAGAGTTTTTTTTCCCTCTGGTTGCACATTTAACATGCTGGTAGTAATTAGGTAGAACGGATTTAAGATTTCCTTCTTAACTCGATTTAATGGCGAGAAGGCGGAAAAAAAAACAGGGGAAAAAATATGCATACTTTCTTTACGAAACAGAATTTTTCACCAACATGCTAGAGTAGCTAATGCTAGTCCCAGATGTTGCATATCGCTTTCAGCCAATCAGGTTGCAGCACTCTTTTATTTTGAAACCATCAGACCAGGTATGAAAAAACAGACTGCTGCAACCTGATTGGCTGAACGTGACACGCAACATCTGGGACTAGCATAAACAAAATCTAACATCATCCCTTTTTTAGATTAAATTTTTTAGGCAGCAAAATGTGAAGTCTGTGCAAGGGGTGTGTGTTAGACTTTCACTAAAAAAAGACTGTGTATAGGCCACAGTATTTGACCCCTAACCCTGCCACCTTTCAATCTCAGTCCAAACGGACCTTTAGTTTTACTTCTCAATAAAGATAATTTTTATTGATTTGATCCGGCCATACTGTATGCACATGTTTTTTTTAAACACCTCACTTCACATTTATCCAATAGCATAGACGTATGACTCAATCTATTCAAGGGACATCTACAATGTTAACGGTAATTTAATACTAATATTTAATATGCCATTTAGCAGACGCTTTTATCCAAAGCGACTTACAGTCATGCGTGCATACATGTTTTTTTTTTTTTTTTGTGTATGGGTCTACCAGCTGAGCTACAGAGGACCACTGTGCAGACCTGACCACTGTGCAGACCTGATTAGTTACCTTCCACTAAACCTGATAACGCTGTGTTTTGCTGAGTGTCCCTGGGCCCAGGTGCTGTTCAAACACACGTAGGCTATGTTAGGTAAATATTGCAGCTTCACTGGCTGTGTCAACAAGTAGGGCTGGATTTTGATCAATTTCTGTCTTTGAAACAGCGAAGCCAGTTGAGGAGTGAAATAAAGTCATATTGATCTTTAAAGATAACCAGAACATGAATTTAATTGATTTTTAAGTGATTTTTTCAACATGCAAAATGAAGACTAGGCTACTCAAATCATGAACTTCGCACCTTGACATGTGTCCTATTGATTATGATGAATTGAAAAAGAGATCACACTTGCTCTTCTAAAGAACATTATTTAAAAACAAAAAAAAATGCTTATTAAATACAACAAAAGAAAAACCAATAGGCAGTAGGCATGAAGGTATTTATGCACAAATGCACACGTAGAAATGTGACCAACATCATCGCAATGATTTGATGATATTGCATCATTGAAGTTGCGCGTCATTCGTGCTATGCTCAATGCCATTTAGTGCCATTCTAGACATGCACCACTTTCCTTTCCTTTGCTACTTGGAATAGTTTCCCCCCAAGACAAACGCGATATTATAAAAAGGGGTAATCTCTTTTGAAGTGCATATCCCACTCAACCCAAATGATCTTTCTAGAGCCCACATAGGGGCGGGTGATGACAGCGGGCCACGCAGTTGACGTATCAGTTGACGTAGCTAACCTTCTTCACAACACCCATTCGCTCCTGACTTCGGGCACGCCGGGGTTCTGACAAGCCGCTTTGAGGTCTCCTGTTTATGGACGTAAAAAAATCTACGTTATTTTCAAGAGGAGGTCACATTTTAAAGGTAATTTGAGTGATCTTATATTCAGCTAAAGTACTAGTACATTTTTGAGTGATTAGTTAGCTTGGGTGGCACCACCTTTTCCGGTTAGACAGCTCGAGCAGGTGTGGGTTAGCTAACGGTAGCCGTCCGGCGTCTTTTATCACGTAACGTAGTTACAGCTAGCTACCTATAGTGGCGTTTGCAATACCATCTGGTTTAGCTAACTAATGTAACTAGTTCTCTATAGTTTTTTAGGGTTGGAAAATGTAGCTATCTTCATTGTTAGCGCACAAGCTGGTGAAGTTGGCTAGCAAGTTAGCATAGCTAGCTACAGTAGCTAGCCACGTCGTAACAACCGCAGCTCAGGTAGTTTCGTCCCGCAACTAGCCATTTTAAATGACCGTTTAGCTAACAATTTAGACGTTTACTTTTAATGTTACAGATTGCTATCAGTTACAGATGGCAGGAGTCAAAAATGTCAATATAAATGTTAATTTAAATGGCTAATTGAAGGACGAAGCTACCGCTCAGGTAATATTCCATGAACTCGGCAGTGCAGTGGCAGATAGGGTTGGTAAAGAGGGCAGTTAGCTAGATTTTGTAGTCATTCTAATTAGTTAGGATAACACTCTCTCTCTGTGTCAAAAGGCTCGACCTGTTTAATTTAAATGACAGATGTTTGTTGACAGTGGCTCATTTGTAAATCGGGAGGTCCCGGAACACATAGTGAGCGCTGGAGGGGGGGTTATCCGGGGGGCTTTGAGGTACCTGAACGCATGAAGAGGAAAAAGTGACTTAACAACGTCGCAGGGCATTAGACAGAGGAAACAGCCAAATCACCTCACTATCAATGGTGTTGAAATGGACGGCGCTCTCCAAGGTGCTGATTCATCCAAAGCATTTTAGACGTCACTGCAGAACACCCGCCATACGCATAGCATATGCCCACATACTCGAATATAGAGGTGGGGTTTACACAAGTCCGAACTTCCTTATAGCACATTTTTAAGACATCAATGTCACTGCAGAACACCCGCCATATGCATATGCTAACATACTCAGCTGTGGGGCTTACAAGACCCGAATTTCATATCATTTTCAAGACATCAATGTAGCAGTAGAACAAATATCCCAATATCGGAATATAACTTCAAATAAAATAAATAAATGTATGTTACAGCAGAATACACACATGAGAATATACAGTGGGGAGAACAAGTATTTGATACACTGCCGATTTTGCAGGTTTTCCTACTTACAAAGCATGCAGAGGTCTGTAATTTTTATCATAGGTACACTTCAACTGTGAGAGACGGAATCTAAAACAGAAATCCAGAAAATCACATTGTATGATTTTTAAGTAATTAATTTGCATTTTATGGCATGACAAAAGTATTTGATACATCAGAAAAGCAGAACTTAATATTTGGTACAGAAACCTTTGTTTGCAATTACAGAGATCATAAGTTTCCTTTAGGTCTTGACCAGGTTTGCACACACTGCAGCAGGGATTTTGGCCCACTCCTCCATACAGACCTTCTCCAGATCCTTCAGGTTTTGGGGCTGTCGCTGGGCAATATGGACTTTCAGCTCCCTCCAAAGATTTTCTATTGGGTTCAGGTCTGGAGACTGGCTAGGCCACTCCAGGACCTTGAGATGCTTCTTATGGAGCCACTCCTTAGTTGCCCTGGCTGTGTTTTTCGGGTCGTTGTCATGCTGGAAGGCCCAGCCACGACCCATCTTCAATGCTCTTACTGAGGGAAGGAGGTTGTTGGCCAAGATCTCGCGATACATGGCCCCATCCATCCTCCCCTCAATGCGGTGCAGTCGTCCTGTCCCCTTTGCAGAAAAGCATCCCCAAAGAATGATGTTTCCACCTCCATGTTTCACGGTTGGGATGATGTTCTTGGGGTTGTACTCATCCTTCTTCTTCCTCCAAACACGGCGAGTGGAGTTTAGACCAAAAAGCTATATTTTTGTCTCATCAGACCACATGACCTTCTCCCATTCCTCCTCTGGATCATCCAGATGGTCATTGGCAAACTTCAGACGGGCCTGGACATGCGCTGGCTTGAGCATGGGGACCTTGCGTGCGCTGCAGGATTTTAATCCATGACGGCGTAGTGTGTTACTAATGGTTTTCTTTGAGACTGTGGTCCCAGCTCTCTTCAGGTCATTGACCAGGTCCTGCCGTGTAGTTCTGGGCTGATCCCTCACCTTCCTCATGATCATTGAGGCCCCACGAGGTGAGATCTTGCATGGAGCCCCAGACCGAGGGTGACTGACCGTCATCTTGAACTTCTTCCATTTTCTAATAATTGCGCCAACAGTTGTTGCCTTCTCACCAAGCTGCTTGCCTATTGTCCTGTAGTCCATCCCAGCCTTGTGCAGGTCTACAATTTTATCCCTGATGTCCTTACACAGCTCTCTGGTCTTGGCCATTGAGGAGAGGTTGGAGTCTTTTTGATTGAGTGTGTGGACAGGTATCTTTTAAATAGGTAACGAGTTCAAACAGGTGCAGTTAATACAGGTAATGAGTGGAGAACAGGAGGGCTTCTTAAAGAAAAACTAACAGTTCTGTGAGAGACGGAATTCTTACTGGTTGGTAGGTGATCAAATACTTATGTCATGCAATAAAATGCAAATTAATTACTTAAAAATCATACAATGTGATGTTCTAGATTTTTGTTTTAGATTCCGTCTCTCACAGTTGAAGTGTACCTATGATAAAAATTACAGACCTCTACATGCTTTGTAAGTAGGAAAACCTGCAAAATCGGCAGTGTATCAAATACTTGTTCTCCCCACTGTATAGGCCTCCTGCCTATGTGATAATATTAAACTCCTATTCAGATTAACTTCACAGTACAGAACAAGTTTGTAAAGGGAAAAATATGTTCCATTTAACTCCTGACAGTCAATTTCTTGCCCAAAGCCATGAGCGGGCCTGTGGCTATGACGTTTAGCGTCCTTGTAAGGCTGTTCGGAAGACTCTGGCTGTGGTGCCTATTTTTTCATTTTGAGTGTTAACTATAACCTGGGTGTCTTCGGGTTATATGTTTGCTTGTTCTTGAACTGAGGCTCCGTCCAAATTGCACCTGCTCTGAGCACTTCGTCGGTGGATGCACCGCCCGGCGAGTTGTCAAACACTTCAACTTCAAGAGAGAAACACTTAAACCAAACAATGCTATATTTTGATTACTCACCTGCCCTGAGCTAGCTATAACTGTGCGTTCATTACATTACACATGAGAGTCATTGGACGAAGGACTCTTCTGTACGGGAGAGTTTTGTTAAGAGCCCCGACGCTCAATCTGAACATTAACACGCGTTGCTTGCGGTACGGTTTTGGAAGCATAAGGACCGTATCTTTCATATCAGCCAGAAATATTTTTCTAAAAACAAAAAGTTAAATTGATACACACCTTGATATGGGTTAGTGTTCCCACAAGCCCATATCTCCCAAGTTACAGCGCTTGGGTAGGAGCGTTGGGCCAGGAACCAAAAGGTTGCTGGATCGAATCCCAGAGCCGACAAGGTAACACGCGGATGTCGATTAGGGCAGCCCCCCCGCACCTCTCTGATTCATAGGGGTTGGGTCAAATGCGGAAGACACATTTCAGTTGAATGCATTAAGTTGTACAACTGATTTTAGGTATCCCCCCTATCCCTTTCCTTGTTTTACGGAAGACAAGAGGCCACCACCTGGAGAAGGGTGCAACTGCAGCCCGCAAATTCAGGGGGTTCCTTCATGTGGGCATTGCTGCATCTGCAGGAACCCCTCTGTGTAGCTCAGTTGATAGAGCATGGCGTTTGCAACGCCAGGGTTGTGGGTTCGATTCCCACGGGGGGCCAGTATAAAAAAATAAAAATGTATTCACTAACTGTAAGTCGCTCTGGATAAGAGCGTCTGCTAAATGACTAAAATGTAAATGTAAATGTTGGTTCATTTTTAAGCTAGGACTCCAGTACATAGGCGGGAGGCAGGGGCGCTCCAGGACAGTAGATGGCGGTAATGCACCATAACGTTGGATGCCAACCAATAAACCCCACAGAAGAAGAAGAAGAAGAAGAGGCGGGAGGAGACAACGGTAGCTAGCTATAGCTAGTACACACCGGTAGTGTCCTTCGCCCTTCCGGCTGTCGGGGGGCTGTTTTCCTGCAGTTCTGTTAACGATGGCGAGGGCAGGTGTTCGGCAGGCGGGGCTTGAAGGACACTGTGCTAGCTTAGCCAGCTAGTCCCCGCCTCCCAGAGGAGCTAACTCCTCTCTGGGTTTTGGTCATGGGTCCTCCTATCTATTCCAGGAGAGGACCATGACAAGAGCACTGCTTATCTGTCAAACGCATTGATTCAGTCTCCGGTTGGATTTTGACTGAAGGTTCATCGGTCAGTGTTGATTCAATCAGCCAAAGAGGCCCATCTCCTTTATCTTGACCTGTAGACTTAGCTCACTGCTATCAAGTTGGCTAACAGTATTGTTACTGGAGACGGTCTGGATGGCATCTCTTGGCCTGTTTTAGTCATTGATCACAGCCCCTTGAGTTGATTACATCAACGTGTATCTCCTTTATTTTGTCAAATAGACATTCTATTATAGACCGTCACTAACAAGTTAGTTAGCTTGTTACCAGAGAACGAACGTCTTGATGGCATCTGGGCCTGTTCCAGTGAGTGCATTTCAGGTGAGACTGATTCGATGGTAATTACAGCTTGTCATAAGCTGTGAGATAGACAGTAGCATGCAATATGTAGGCATAGTTACTGGGCTCTGCTGCTGCTGCTGCTGTGGTAGTCAGCTGACCTTAGGGATAGAGGGAGGGGAACTCTTGGTCATATTCATTAGTGCACACCGTAGCAAAACGTTTATGGTAAGGGTAGCTGACCTGAGGGATAGAGGGAGGGGAACTCTTGGTCATATTCATTAGTGCACACCGTAGCAAAACGTTTATGGTAAGGGTAGCTGACCTGAGGGATAGAGGGAGGGGAACTCTTGGTCATATTCATTAGTGCACACCGTAGCAAAACGTTTATGGTAAGGGTAGCTGACCTGAGGGACAGAGGGAGGGGAACTCTTGGTCATATTCATTAGTGCACACCGTAGCAAAACGTTTATGGTAAGGGTAGCTGACCTGAGGGATAGAGGGAGGGGAACTCTTGGTCATATTCATTAGTGCACACCGTAGCAAAACGTTTATGGTAAGGGTAGCTGACCTGAGGGAGGGGAACTCTTGGTCATATTCATTAGTGCACACCGTAGCAAAACGTTTATGGTAAGGGTAGCTGACCTGAGGGAGGGGAACTCTTGGTCATATTCATTAGTGCACACCGTAGCAAAACGTTTATGGTAAGGGTAGCTGACCTGAGGGAGGGGAACTCTTGGTCATATTCATTAGTGCACACCGTAGCAAAACGTTTATGGTAAGGGTAGCTGACCTGAGGGAGGGGAACTCTTGGTCATATTCATTAGTGCACACCGTAGCAAAACGTTTATGGTAAGGGTAGCTGACCTGAGGGATAGAGGGAGGGGGAACTCTTGGTCATATTCATTAGTGCACACCGTAGCAAAACGTTTATGGTAAGGGTAGCTGACCTGAGGGATAGCGGGAGGGGAACTCTTGGTCATATTCATTAGTGCACACCGTAGCAAAACGTTTATGGTAAGGGTAGCTGACCTGAGGGATAGAGGGAGGGGAACTCTTGGTCATATTCATTAGTGCACACCGTAGCAAAACGTTTATGGTAAGGGTAGCTGACCTGAGGGATAGAGGGAGGGGAACTCTTGGTCATATTCATTAGTGCACACCGTAGCAAAACGTTTATGGTAAGGGTAGCTGACCTGAGGGATAGAGGGAGGGGAACTCTTGGTCATATTCATTAGTGCACACCGTAGCAAAACGTTTATGGTAAGGGTAGCTGACCTGAGGGATAGAGGGAGGGGAACTCTTGGTCATATTCATTAGTGCACACCGTAGCAAAACATTTTGCAAAGGAAAAAGAAAATGAGTGTTTATTGGAAAAGTTCAGGTCCAGTTGGAGTCCCTCCCTGTTTCAGTCCGTTTTCCTCCGTTTTGGTGCATAGTGAGTACGACCGTGAACACTCGTCTTGTGGTGCGTCACATGGCCTGTGGGTTGGGGCTGGTCTTAATTTAGCTGTGGCTTGTGATGTAGGGAGGGGGGGCGGGGGGGGGGGTGTTTGGGAGGCGGTGCCGCCACAACCTATCACCTTCTTCCATGAGCGATTTGGACAGGGGCTGGAGTGGCAAATAAAACATTACCTCATGGGACAGACATTAACCTTGGTGAAGACGGACCGGACTCCCGACTGACTCACTTTGTTTACTGTCTGTACTAGCTGATTTATTGATAACTCCATTAGTGGTGTTGGGCTGTCTGTCTCCGCACTGTTACATCCACGTGGATTTATTTGCCCGTACATGTGTCCTGTGTTCATTCTATGAAATATGTGATCTTTTTGTAACTGGAAGTGGACTGAAGCTTTAAGCTATCTAGTGAACAACAAGCTCTTAGAATTTGGTGAAATGTTAACTGGTGTTTTGATAGGTAAAGTTTGGCCTGTTTCTCAGCCAGGGAGTTGGATAATATAATGAAGAGCCACTATAAAGCCGTGTAACTGACAGAGCCCCATGAAGCCTTTCCAGTGTGTCGGTCAGACTGATTCCATGATCAACTGACACTAAACATTTAATGAGACTCCAGCCAAGTGACTGTCTATTCTCTTTAACTGCACTGCAGCACCTCTCCTTCTACAGCAGCAAACCAACTCAGTCTTGCCTGCACCTTTCAGTAGACCTAACTGGACTCAGACAGTGTTTCCATAGCAATGGTGCTGCCCGTCAGAGAGAAAGGTCAGGAACAAGTGAACACTACAGTTCATTAGTCCTTTAGTAGTATGGAGTTAGTTGACGTGAACCCGGGGCGTCCAGAGGTCCAGCAGAGGTCAGGTCTTCTGTTGTGCTGCTGTGTCTGAAAGAGAAGTGCAGCTCAGCATTCCTGCCTGCTGAATACACGCTGAGTGGAGGATCATATACACTGATGCCAGGGTGGCATATCATTATCACAGGCTGTACACACCACCCTTTGTGGCCAGGGTTGGATGAGGACAGGTTGACCCACCACCCTTTGGCCAGGATGAGGACAGGCTGTACCCACCACCCTTTGTGGCCAGGGTTGGATGAGAACAGGTTGTACCCACCACCCTTTGTGGCCAGGGAGGACAGGCTGACACACCACCCTTTGTGGCCAGGGTGAGGACAGGCTGTTCCCACCACCCTTTGTGGCCAGGGTTGGATGAGGACAGGTTGACCCACCACCCTTTGGCCAGGATGAGGACAGGCTGTACCCACCACCCTTTGTGGCCAGGGTTGGATGAGGACAGGTTGACCCACCACCCTTTGTGGCCAGGGTTGGATGAGGACAGGTTGACCCACCACCCTTTGTGGCCAGGATGAGGACAGGTTGACCCACCACCCTTTGTGGCCAGGGTTGGATGAGGACAGGTTGACCCACCACCCTTTGTGGCCAGGGTTGGATGAGGACAGGCTGTACCCACCACCCTTTGTGGCCAGGGTTGGATGAGGACAGGTTGTATCCACCACCCTTTGTGGCCAGGATGAGGACAGGCTGTACCCACCACCCTTTGTGGCCAGGGTTGGATGAGGACAGGCTTCCTAATGCCTAGCCCGAACCTTAAGTTAAGACCAACAAGCTAATTTGAGTTTTCATGAATTTGTACAATATAGCCAATTTTGGCCTATCTAAGGGGAAATCGCTCAGTTCTGACTCATGACAGTAAACGTCAACCTGCTAGGTTAAATGGATACTTGGGGATTTTGGCAATGAGGCCCTTTTATCTATTTCCTCAGTCAGATGAACTAGTGGAAACCATGTGTCCAGTAGGAAGGAAGGTAGAGGTAGTTGGCGAGCCAATGCTAACTTGCGTTAGCGCAATGACTGGAAGTCTATCTACTAGAACACTGATGCCATGGTGGCATATCTATTGTATTTATAATGGATCCCCACTCTTCCTGGGGTCCAGCAAAATTAAGGCAGTTATACATTTTTTTTAAACATTCCAATACATTCATAACAGATTTCACAACATATTAAGTATGTGCCCTCGGGCCTCTACTCTACTACCACATATCTATAACACAAAATCCAAGTGTACATGTGTGTATAGTGGGTATGTTATCGTGTGTTTGAATGCATGTGTCTATGTTTGTGTTGCTTCACAGTCCCTGGTTTTCCATAAGGTGTATTTTTATCTGTTTTTTAAAAATCAATCAATCAATTTACTGCTGTCATGAGTTACTTGATGTGGATTAGAGTTCCATGTAGTCATGGCTCTATGTAGTACTGTGCGCCTCCCATAGTCTGTTCTGGACTTGGGGACTGTGAAGAGACCTCTGGTGGCATGTCTTGTGGGGTATGCATGGGTGTCCGAGCTGTGTGCCAGTAGTTCAAACAGACAGCTCGGTACATTCAACATGTCAATACCTCTCACAAATACAAGTAGTGATGAAGTCAATCTCTCCTCCACTTTGAGCCAGGAGAGATCGACATGCATATTATTCATGTTAGCTAAACGTAGATTGCTTAAGGCTGACAAGATAAAGGTAAACTGTGCAGGCAAGGAGATTGAATCTAAAACAAGTGTAATTTATCTTGGTGTGCCCCTAGATCAATCCCTTTCTGGAGACCTGATTGCTGCTAAAATTCTTTCTAAAATGGCGAACAAATTGAAATCTTTATATCGTAACACTAGATATTTTAACATCAAAGTTAAGAAACTGCTTGTCTCAACCTTATTTTCAGTGTACAAAAGGCTGTGAAGTATTTGTAGTTAATCATATCAGTAATGTTAGTTCATTATATCAGAGGTGTAGCTCCGCCCACCGGTGAAGTGGAGCAGAGCATGCTGGGCGATCTCAAGCTCAGAGAAGATCAGCTGGAGAGAAGTCAAGTGACAGAAAGTTCCAGCCATCCTCGTGTTTTCCCAACAGTTAGCTTTTCATTGTGTTAGCCAAGGCCAGTGTGCGTCCTGGTTGATATGTAAGTACGTATTTCATATCTTTCAGGTGTTTATGTCTGAAGATGCACTCTGACGATAAACGTCATATTTATGGTTATGCTAATTCGCGTTAGTAGTTTGTACTGCGAGCTAGCTATTGTGAGCTGGCTAGCTCTGGTTTTGGCTGTCATATCATTTCTGACATTTTAACCCTGTATTTGGAAAGGATAACGTTTCCCAGTACGTTGTTTATATACCCTGTAATTGTGTAGGTGTATGGTGCATCATTATATGGGTATTCCATTGTATTGTATGACTGTTTAGATCAAGAAAGCAACCCTGCCTAGTTCATTGTGCCATTGTAGCCCTGTAATGAAGATGATGGTGCTATGCTTTGTTTGTACACGTGCGACCGGCACCCCCTTTTGATCTAAAATTAGTACAGTCACGTTGTATTGTGCTGTGTGGTCCTGCCCATGCCCCGTGTAGCTCAGTTGGTAGAGCATGGCGTTTGCAACGCCAGGGTTGTGGGTTCGATTCCCACGGGGGGGGCCAGTATGAAAATGTATGCACTTAACTGTAAGTCGCTCTGGATAAGAGCGTCTGCTAAATGACTAAAATGTAAAAAAAGTATAGCATTAAGTCATCATAGTCATGTTATAGCCACAGGAGTTCTGAATGAGTTCTGAATGTCCCCCCCTAGGACCCATATAGGGGTACAGGAGTTCTGAATGTCCCCCCCTAGGACCCATATAGGGGTACAGGAGTTCTGAATGTCCCCCCCTAAGACCCATATAGGGGTACAGGAGTTCTGAATGTCCCCCCCTAAGACCCATATAGGGGTACAGGAGTTCTGAATGTCCCCCCTAAGACCCATATAGGGGTACAGGAGTTCTGAATGTCCCCCCCTAAGACCCATATAGGGGTACAGGAGTTCTGAATGTCCCCCCCTAGGACCCATATAGGGGTACAGGAGT
Organism: Coregonus clupeaformis; assembly: GCF_020615455.1. Lineage (NCBI taxonomy): Eukaryota > Metazoa > Chordata > Actinopteri > Salmoniformes > Salmonidae > Coregonus > Coregonus clupeaformis. The sequence goes on along the minus strand of NW_025536111.1, from coordinate 6,795 downwards.
TCTGAATGTCCCCCCCTAAGACCCATATAGGGGTACAGGAGTTCTGAATGTCCCCCTAGGACCCATATAGGGGTACAGGAGTTCTGGGAGGTGGGCCTGTTGCCTTTGGAGTCCAGAGTGGACCAACTTAAACTTGTATCATTTGTTTGACATCTTAAATGATCGTGCCCCAGGTTATATGAAACACCACGTTGATATGGTCTATAATCAACACTGTTACAATAGCAGAGCTAGTGGTATGTCTTGTAAAATCCCAAGAGTAAACGGTACTGCGAGGAGTACGTTTTTCTATACAGGTATTTGTCTCTGGAATAGCCTCCCCTTGGAGATCAAGCAAAGGAAAAAGTAGAAATAACCTTTTACTTGCTTTTTAAAGGTTTCATTTGGACAAGGTTGTCTAAGTAAGAGAAACCTCTCCACTGCCCCTTGCGCCCCCTACTGCTGGTCAGGTGTATTTATTTGAACGATAGGTAGGATGTGCAATGAATGAATAGATTGTTTTTTTTAAAGGTTGAAATGTGAAATTAATATGGTTGATTTTTAAGGTTAGGGAAAAGTGCAGTGAATAGTGCCACTTTTTAGGACGTCAATATAAATGAATATATTTCTGATTGTTTGTCATTTTGTCTGGCCTTTTTAATCATTATGTGTTATTGTTTTAGCATTGAGGACCACTTTGGAAACAAGCGTTTTAATTAATACTTTCAAGTGATATCCTCTGGGTCCACATTGTTCATTCTGTTGTATATGTCTGTTACCCAGAATAAATTACATCCAATCCCTCCCTGTGTAGACTGTAGCAGACGTCCCCTGTTCCATCCAATCCCTCCCTGTGTAGACTGTAGCAGACGTCCCCTGTTCCATTCAATCCCTCCCTGTGTAGACTGTAGCAGACGTCCCCTGTTCCATCCAATCCCTCCCTGTGTAGACTGTAGCAGACGTCCCCTGTTCCATCCAATCCCTCCCTGTGTAGACTGTAGCAGACGTCCCCTGTTCCATCCAATCCCTCCCTGTGTAGACTGTAGCAGACGTCCCCTGTTCCATCCAATCCCTCCCTGTGTAGACTGTAGCAGACGTCCCCTGTTCCATCCAATCCCTCCCTGTGTAGACTGTAGCAGACGTCCCCTGTTCCATCCAATCCCTCCCTGTCTAGACTGTAGCAGACGTCCCCTGTTCCATCCAATCCCTCCCTGTGTAGACTGTAGCAGACGTCCCCTGTTCCATCCAATCCCTCCCTGTGTAGACTGTAGCAGACGTCCCCTGTTCCATCCAATCCCTCCCTGTGTAGACTGTAGCAGACGTCCCCTGTTCCATCCAATCCCTCCCTGTGTAGACTGTAGCAGACGTCCCCTGTTCCATCCAATCCCTCCCTGTGTAGACTGTAGCAGACGTCCCCTGTTCCATCCAATCCCTCCCTGTGTAGACTGTAGCAGACGTCCCCTGTTCCATCCAATCCCTCCCTGTGTAGACTGTAGCAGACGTCCCCTGTTCCATCCAATCCCTCCCTGTGTAGACTGTAGCAGACGTCCCCTGTTCCATCCAATCCCTCCCTGTGTAGACTGTAGCAGACGTCCCCTGTTCCATCCAATCCCTCCCTGTGTAGACTGTAGCAGACGTCCCTGTTCCAGTCCATTTTCTTCTGTTAGTAGATGTATTCATTAGGCTCCGATCTCTGTCTCTCTGTGTAGACTGTAGCAGACATTAACCAATGACGGGGATGATTTCCAAGCTGAGCCACAGCCTGCGGAGCGCTGCCCCGGCCCTGACCAGAGCTGTCCACTCCGGGACGCGTCCTGCCTCTACCGCCGCCTCCAACCTGAAGACCGACCAACCCCTCACCGCTGAGGAGGTGTACGCCAGAGAGGAGAAATATGGAGCCCACAACTACCACCCACTTCCTGTGGCGCTGGAGAAGGGAAAGGGTGAGTGACCCACAGAGATAAAACCAGCTAGAACAGTAGCTGACAGACTAGTGTCCTGTCTACTGGATGTCAAGACTAGTGTCCTGTCTACTGTACGTCAAGACTAGTGTCCTGTCTACTGTACATCAAGACTAGTGTCCTGTCTACTGTACATCAAGACTAGTGTCCTGTCTACTGTACGTCAAGACTAGTGTCCTGTCTACTGTACATCAAGACTAGTGTCCTGTCTACTGTACATCAAGACTAGTGTCCTGTCTACTGTACGTCAAGACTAGTATCAAGACTAGTGTCCTGTCTACTGTACGTCAAGACTAGTGTCCTGTCTACTGTACATCAAGACTAGTGTCCTGTCTACTGTACGTCAAGACTAGTGTCCTGTCTACTGTACGTCAAGACTAGTGTCCTGTCTACTGTACATCAAGACTAGTGTCCTGTCTACTGTACATCAAGACTAGTGTCCTGTCTACTGTACGTCAAGACTAGTGTCCTGTCTACTGTACGTCAAGACTAGTGTCCTGTCTACTGTACATCAAGACTAGTGTCCTGTCTACTGTACATCAAGACTAGTGTCCTGTCTACTGTACGTCAAGACTAGTGTCCTGTCTACTGCACGTCAAGACTAGTGTCCTGTCTACTGTCCATCAAGGCTAGTGTCCTGTCTACTGTCCATCAAGACTAGTGTCCTGTCTACTGTACATCAAGACTAGTGTCCTGTCTACTGCACGTCAAGACTAGTGTCCTGTCTACTGCACGTCAAGACTAGTGTCCTGGCTACTGTACGTCAAGACTAGTGTCCTGTCTACTGTACATCAAGACTAGTGTCCTGTCTACTGTGCATCAAGACTAGTGTCCTGTCTACTGCACGTCAAGACTAGTGTCCTGTCTACTGTGCATCAAGCTGCCTCACGCTACAGAAACAGGAGATAGGCTCCTCCCCCTATGGGCCGTTCTGGGGACAAGGCTTGGTTCCAGTAGCTGTTCCAAACCCCCTCTGCTCTGTGTCCTCTTCTCTCCAGTGGCTGTTCCAAACCCCCTCTGCTCTGTGTCCTCTTCTCTCCAGTAGCTGTTCCAAACCCCCTCTGCTCTGTGTCCTCTTCTCTCCAGTGGCTTTTCCAAACCCCCTCTGCTCTGTGTCCTCTTCTCTCCAGTAGCTGTTCCAAACCCCCTCTGCTCTGTGTCCTCTTCTCTCCAGTAGCTGTTCCAAACCCCCTCTGCTCTGTGTCCTCTTCTCTCCAGTAGCTGTTCCAAACCCCCTCTGCTCTGTGTCCTCTTCTCTCCAGTAGCTGTTCCAAACCCCCCTCTGCTCTGTGTCCTCTTCTCTCCAGTAGCTGTTCCAAACCCCCTCTGCTCTGTGTCCTCTTCTCTCCAGTAGCTGTTCCAAACCCCCTCTGCTCTGTGTCCTCTTCTCTCCAGTGGCTGTTCCAAACCCCTCTGCTCTGTGTCCTCTTCTCTCCAGTAGCTGTTCCAAACCCCCTCCGCTCTGTGTCCTCTTCTCTCCAGTAGCTGTTCCAAACCCCCTCTGCTCTGTGTCCTCTTCTCTCCAGTGGCTGTTCCAAACCCCCTCTGCTCTGTGTCCTCTTCTCTCCAGTAGCTGTTCCAAACCCCCTCTGCTCTGTGTCCTCTTCTCTCCAGTAGCTGTTCCAAACCCCCTCTGCTCTGTGTCCTCTTCTCTCCAGTAGCTGTTCCAAACCCCCTCTGCTCTGTGTCCTCTTCTCTCCAGTGGCTGTTCCAAACCCCCTCTGCTCTGTGTCCTCTTCTCTCCAGTAGCTGTTCCAAACCCCCTCTGCTCTGTGTCCTCTTCTCTCCAGTGGCTGTTCCAAACCCCCTCTGCTCTGTGTCCTCTTCTCTCCAGTGGCTGTTCCAAACCCCCTCTGCTCTGTGTCCTCTTCTCTCCAGTGGCTGTTCCAAACCCCCTCTGCTCTGTGTCCTCTTCTCTCCAGTGGCTGTTCCAAACCCCCTCTGCTCTGTGTCCTCTCCTCTCCAGGTCTGTATGTGTGGGACGTGGAGGGAAACAGATACTATGACTTCCTGAGTGCCTACAGTGCAGTGAACCAGGGCCACTGCCACCCTAAGATCATCACTGCTCTGAACGCCCAGGCCTCCAAGCTCACCCTGACCTCCAGGGCCTTCTACAACGACGTCCTGGGGGCCTACGAGGAGTACATCACCACCCTGTTTGGATACGACAAAGTACTGCCCATGAACACAGGTTAGCAGGTCTGATAAGTACTGCCCATGGACACAGGTTAGGAGGTCTGATATGTACTGCCCATGAACACAGGTTAGGAGGTCTGATATGTACTGCCCATGGACACAGGTTAGGAGGTCTGATATGTACTGCCCATGAACACAGGTTAGGAGGTCTGATAAGTACTGCCCATGAACACAGGTTAGCAGGTCTGATAAGTACTGCCCATGAACACAGGTTAGGAGGTCTGATATGTACTGCCCATGGACACAGGTTAGGAGGTCTGATAAGTACTGCCCATGGACACAGGTTAGCAGGTCTGATATGTACTGCCCATGAACACAGGTTAGGAGGTCTGATAAGTACTGCCCATGAACACAGGTTAGTAGGTCTGATATGTACTGCCCATGAACACAGGTTAGGAGGTCTGATAAGTACTGCCCATGAACACAGGTTAGTAGGTCTGATATGTACTGCCCATGAACACAGGTTAGGAGGTCTGATAAGTACTGCCCATGAACACAGGTTAGGAGGTCTGATATGTACTGCCCATGAACACAGGTTAGTAGGTCTGATATGTACTGCCCATGAACACAGGTTAGGAGGTCTGATAAGTACTGCCCATGAACACAGGTTAGGAGGTCTGATATGTACTGCCCATGAACACAGGTTAGGAGGTCTGATGTGTACTGCCCATGAACACAGGTTAGGAGGTCTGATAAGTACTTCCCATGGACACAGGTTAGGAGGTCTGATATGTACTGCCCATGAACACAGGTTAGGAGGTCTGATATGTACTGCCAATGAACACAGGTTAGGAGGTCTGATATGTACTGCCCATGAACACAGGTTAGGAGGTCTGATAAGTACTGCCCATGGACACAGGTTAGGAGGTCTGATATGTACTGCCCATGAACACAGGTTAGCAGGTCTGATATGTACTGCCCATGAACACAGGTTAGCAGGTCTGATAAGTACTGCCCATGAACACAGGTTAGGAGGTCTGATAAGTACTGCCCATGAACACAGGTTAGGAGGTCTGATATGTACTGCCCATGAACACAGGTTAGGAGGTCTGATATGTACTGTCCATGGACACAGGTTAGCAGGTCTGATATGTACTGCCCATGAACACAGGTTAGCAGGTCTGATATGTACTGCCCATGGACACAGGTTAGGAGGTCTGATAAGTACTGCCCATGGACACAGGTTAGGAGGTCTGATATGTACTGCCCATGAACACAGGTTAGCAGGTCTGATATGTACTGCCCATGAACACAGGTTAGCAGGTCTGATATGTACTGCCCATGAACACAGGTTAGCAGGTCTGATAAGTACTGCCCATGAACACAGGTTAGGAGGTCTGATATGTACTGCCCATGAACACAGGTTAGCAGGTCTGATAAGTACTGCCCATGAACACAGGTTAGGAGGTCTGATATGTACTGCCCATGGACACAGGTTAGGAGGTCTGATAAGTACTGCCCATGAACACAGGTTAGGAGGTCTGATATGTACTGCCCATGAACACAGGTTAGCAGGTCTGATAAGTACTGCCCATGAACACAGGTTAGGAGGTCTGATATGTACTGCCCATGGACACAGGTTAGCAGGTCTGATATGTACTGCCCATGGACACAGGTTAGGAGGTCTGATAAGTACTGCCCATGAACACAGGTTAGGAGGTCTGATATGTACTGCCCATGAACACAGGTTAGCAGGTCTGATAAGTACTGCCCATGAACACAGGTTAGGAGGTCTGATATGTACTGCCCATGGACACAGGTTAGGAGGTCTGATATGTACTGCCCATGAACACAGGTTAGGAGGTCTGATATGTACTGCCCATGGACACAGGTTAGGAGGTCTGATATGTACTGCCCATGGACACAGGTTAGGAGGTCTGATATGTGGCCATCTGGTGTTCAGGACCAGTTGCATGGCACAGCATGATTTATAGTACGTCCTGAGAACAACATGTCTCCCCTTGACAAGGTGTGGAGGGTGGAGAGACTGCTCACTAGCTGTCTGACAGGTATGTCTTCTGTCACGGTCCGTGGCAACACAACATATTGAATTCTAAGTGTAGTGACATACTAATGTTCTCTCCCAGGTGTGGAGGGTGGAGAGACGGCCTGTAAGCTAGCCCGTAAGTGGGCCTACACTGTGAAGGGCGTGCCCAAGAACCAGGCAAAAATCATCTTTGCAAGTAAGTCAATATACAGCAACTTTTGGTTTCCCATCATGTCCTGAGATGCAGGATGTTTGGCCCTGTCTAACCTACCTGTGCGTTCCTGAAATACACAATACCAATCATTGTTTTACGGTGGTGCCATTGGGCTTTAACCCCGCCACGGCTGCTTGCAGCTATATTTGTTACCATGTTATTGAATGCCATATCCATGTGTTCATTTAGTTCATTCACATGGCGCAGAATGCGTTTGAACTGTGAATTGTGTGGTGAATATCATTAAAAGAAGGACGCTAATGTAGTGTGTCTTCCCTCTCCTCTGTAGATGGTAACTTCTGGGGCCGGACCATGGCAGCCATCTCCAGCTCTACGGACCCTAGCAGTTACGAGGGCTTCGGGCCCTTCATGCCTGGCTTTGGGCTCGTCCCCTACAATGACATCCCTGCTCTGGAGGTACGAGGCTGACGTGACATGCATCATATATAATACTGAAC